>NC_052620.1:19722321-19852853 GCF_016545825.1 Eucalyptus grandis
CTTGTGTTTTCTATTGGTCTAGAACAGAGGTCATTTTGTGTTCTTTCCGTATGAGAGGTTGTATGAGTTGGTTGGACTCCATCAATGGCCATATAAATGTCTATTGTAGGTTTTCTTTGCTTATTGGGACTGAAGGCTTACTGCTGACGAATTGGTTTTACTTGGTGCATACTGGTTGCATCTTATTTGAAATGATGTGCTTCAGATATCTATTATGATACGTGTTCTTAATCTTTCTTAGTTTTTATTTTTATAATCTCTTGACGATTGATGAGCTGATTACTTTCTCGGTCTAATTTCTGAAGCATCTGGTTTGTTCCAGGAGCTTAATTTCTTGTTCCAGGTTGCCTCCTTGGGACTTTGCCATGGTCGGGGACATCATTAGGGTCAACTTGTCCTCCTTTAACCATGTATCCATTTATTGGTTGGTCATTCTATTTAGTTTCTTAGGAGCAGATCTGGATCGTTGTTTAATGCATCGGAAGTGACTTCTTCTCTGTTGGATGATCTCTACTTCGAGGACTTCATGGGAACCGGTAAATATGATGAGTATGGTCAATTGTTGCATGGAATAAAATGTTCCAGGCTATTTTTGGGATGACGATTCCTTTGTGGTGTAATGTTGAGTTGATGGACTAGAGTCTTGGGTGATGAACTGCAACTTTTAATAATTTCCTGCATGGACACTTATGTTTCTTTTCAAAATTCATTCTTTCATTCATTATCTTTGGGCGGTGGCAAGAATCGAGATGATAATCTTCTAGTTCTAATTGCTTTAGGTTGAAGGTTTGCTGACCTTGAGAAGTGCTGATCCTTTGCCGTATTTTGCAAGGCTAAGAGGATGAATTGTAGAACCCAGGTTTTGTTTGAGATTGTACAAGCTCTCATTTATTGGATTCTTGACAGTAAATGACTATTGACTCTATTTTTTTCTTTTTTTTGCTTTTTATTAAGGCAAGATGATTGCCGTTCAGTTTCTCTTTCTATAATAGGTTATCAAAGGTTAACGCTAAGGCTTTTCCTTGATGGAACTATTCTGCATGTTATTTGTTACTCTTTTCCTTTCAATGTACTAGGTCCGCACTCACTTGGCAATAGATTTCTTGCATATGCATCTGTTTTGGCTTGGTGTGTATATGCCTTGAATTTTTTGTCAATATGTTAAATCGGTTTTCTTATCGCTGAGTTGTTATTTTGGCGTGCTTATTTCCCTTGTTTTTCTATGTTATTTGGAACTTACAGGATAGTTTCTTTTCCAAAAAATATTCTTTTTCACTGGATAACATTCATCTCTTGTCAAAACTTTACTAATTGTTTTTCACTCAAAGTTTGTTTTGAATTCTGTCTCAATGATCGACAGCTTCATTTACCCATGTAAGGCTAAATTTTCATCCCTTGGCATTTTAAAACCTAGAAAGAGACATGCTAGATATCCTAGTCATTCACTAGTTTGGTGTACACTATTTGTATACAAAATAAACCATTTCTCATGATAAAGGGTCTTTTTGAATTGGAGAAGCAACAAATCATATGTAACAATTAATGCTTTTGCATAGCATGTTTTGTATGTGGTTACGTATTGTTCTTTACGAACTTCGATTTAGAAATTGACTAGTCATATAGCAAGTGAGCATTGAAGCAAGTGCAACAACAAACCGGATTGGTAGCGGTAAATGCCCCCATATTTGCTCTTTATTTGTGCTTATTGTTTTTGTTCTGGATCTGCTTGGTTATTAATGCAGGTGAAACACATCAGAGCCAAATATGGGGATTACTTTGGCATTGGTGTTGCTGGCTATCCAGGTTCTTTAATCTCTACTTAATTGTTACCTTAAAAGCCTGCATATTTCCCTTTGCAGGCCATTGCTTCTGCTGCCCAGCCTACGATTCCTTTGGTTACCGGAATTATTTGGTTTATAGCCTCGTCCTTAGTCAATCTTTCCTTGATTGTTTTGCCAGCTTATTCTGAATTTTTGTTAGTTGGTGAATTGGCAGTGTGGCTTCTTTCCTCTTGAATCATATCTCTATCGTCTAAGGATGTTGCTATGGGAAGTGCTTAATTTATCTCCTCCTCCAATCCTTTATCAATCCATTGACTGACTTTCCATACAATCCATGAGCTGCTTCAGATTTTGTTATTTGATGAATTTGCGGTGGCTTCTTTCCCCTTGGAGCGAACTTTTTTGTACGAGGATGTCAAGGACCATGAATACAATGGCACCGGTCTGTGTTCCATAAAACTAGGTGTCTGGCTTTTGAAGGACCGATGATCCTTTGCTGTCTTTTAGGGTTGAGATGATGATCTAGTGTTTGGTCACATCTAAGACCGGGAATAGACTGAAAATTACTGGTGTTGATGGACATTGGTTCTTCAGTTTTTTTTTATCTCCGGGAGATGTTTATCTTCTAGTCATGATTCTCTCACGGTTGGTGTCTTGCTAGGACTTGACAAGTGGTGATCTGCTGCGGAATGTGATGATTGCTTGAAATTGGATAAGCTCTATGGTCTCACGAGGCAATTATCCGTTTGAATGAAATTTGTTCTTTCAGTCCATAATTTTCTAATTAATGTGAAAGCTGATTCTCATTCCTTTGAATTCAATGTTTGGTTGATGTTTAATCTTTGATGGTTCTTTCTTTGCAAGGTGTATGCACCACGACAGATTACCATTCAATCTAATTCTGCTTTCTCTTCTTTTCATTGAAGTTCGAAAGCGGGTGTCTCCTTCCTAGTCCCTCCCTCATGTCCTCAACCATCAGTCTCATCACGCATCTATGATTGTGCATCCGTTCCTCTCTGAGTTAACAGCCTCTGCGAAGTATGTTTCAAAGAAGACATTGTTCCCGAAGGCACTTTTAATCATTTTTTCTTTCTTTCTTTCTCTTGATTGATTGTAAAAATTGTCTCGATTTGGTTTATGCTATGTTATTTTCGAGGGTCACGCCTTGCCTCTTTGGGACTACGCCATGTTGTGGGCATTGTTAGGGTTTGCCCTCCTCTGATCATTGATTGATCTTATCAAGTTCAATTGTCTAATGAGCTGATTCCGGTATGCTATTCCATGATTTGCCAGTGGCTTATTTCTTCTTGAAGCGATCATTTCGTCTGAGGATGTTCTCTGAGGACAATGAGTACAATGCAACTGGTGAGTAGGTCACGTTGAATATGACATTTGGGCTTTTTGGAGGACTAATAATCTATCTTGCACTGTTTGGTTGATCTAGAACCCTTTGTCTTCGGGACAAATGATGGATTGACATTATGGCAACCTTCTAGACTTCTTTTACAGCTTGAAAATTTTACTCGGATTTTGGTGGTGATTTGTTGCGTCTTCTGTGGGGTTGAGTTGATAATTGTTTGAAATTAGATGCACTGCTGCTCCTTGGATTTAGGCAGTTATTGGTTTGAATGCAATTTTCCTTTACGTCTGTTATTTGTAGTTAATTGAAAGGTCGGATCTAGTTCTCTTTCCTTTGCGAGATCAAGATTTTGGTCGAGGCAATACTTTACCGGCCAATGCGGTGTCTACCATCGGTGATGTTCTTTCTTGCTACGAAGCATCAATTTCTAAATTGTCTTCCACTTCTCATTTATGTATTTCTTTTTGGCCAGAAATGAGATAATTAAATTTATCATAGTAAAAGCATACTTCTCGAAACAAAATAATAAAACTACACACACACACACACCGACCGACCGATGGTATGGTATCTTTGTTTGAGCAATTAAATAAAGAATATCATATATGTCACTATATGCACAATTATAGTCAATGACTCAAAATTGTAATTTTAAAGTTGAAAAAACATCGAAGAATGCTCTTAAAGCATTTATCAAATAATAAATGAATAGGGAGTGGCATCTTTCCCCTCAGTGAAACTGTTTGTCTCGAGGATGTCAAGGAAGATCAATACGATGACATTGGTCAGTTTGACTAATAGAACACGGATGTTTAGATTTTTGGGAGGACTGGTGATCCGTTTTCTTATTTTTGGTTTAGATGATGTACGAGTAGTCTTTAATCACATCTTAGACCAGACGACAAGATGAAATTTACTGGTCTTGATTGGAATTTATTCTTCGTTTTTTTTTTTAAATCTTTGGGAGTTGATTATCTTCTAGTCTGATTCTTTCGCGCAGGTTGGAGTCTTGCGAGACTTGACAAGTGGTGATCTTGCACGAGTTGACGATCATCCGAAATTGGATAAGCTCTATCATTTCTTGAGGCATTTATTGGTTTAAATGGAATTTGTTCTCCGAGTCCATAATTTTCTGATTAATGCCAAAACTGATTCTCATTATTTGGGAGGTCGTTGTTTGGTTGATGTATGATCTGTGGTGGTTCTTTCTCCGCAAGGTGTACATGTCCCAACGAGATCACTATCCAATCCCAGATCCACATCTTATTTTTGTTAAATTTTAGGCCGGTGTTTCCTTCCTAGAAATGTCCCTCCCCTCGTGTCCGCATCCTTCCGTCTCATCTCGTGTCTATGATTGTGCATGTGTTCCTCTCTCGGTTGTCGGCCTGCGAAATACTCTTCAGAGGAGACATCATTCCCAAGGCAGGCTCTTCATCCTCTTCTTTCTTTTTGTCTCTTCATTGATTGTTAAATTGGTCTGATTCCATTTATGCTATGTTATTTTAAGAAGGTCACGCCTTGCCTCTCCGGGACTCTGCCATGTGGTCGACATGATTAGGTTTTGCGTTCCTTCGATTGGTGATTGATTCGTCATTGATTGATAACTCCAACTTCAATTGTATTTTGAGATGATTAAGTATACATTGAATTGGCGGTGGCTTCTTCCTTCTTGGAGAAATCCTTTTGGTTGAGGATGTTGTCACGAGGACAACAAATACAGCGCAATAGATCATTTGGTTACAGACAATATGACATTTGGGCTTTTTGGGTTGGTGATCTAGAAGCCTTTGTCTTAAACACAAATGATGGGCTATAATTTGACAACCTTCTAGGCTTCCATTACAGCTTGAAAGTTTTACTGGATTTCACAGCTGGTGATCTGTTGTGTTTTCGGTGGGGGCTGAGTTGATAATTGTTTGAAATTAGATGAGCTTTTGCTTCTTAGATTTTGGGCAGTCATTGGTTTGAATGAATCTTGTCCTTCCATTATTTCTTAGTTAATCCGAAAGTTCATATCTATTTCTCTTCCCTTTGCGGATCGAGTTTGGTCGGGTAATACCTTACGTAGCCAAGTTCAATATGGAGTGTCTACGATCAATGATGTTCTTCTTGCGACATGAGCATCAATTTCTAATTTTCTTCCGCTACGGTTATCATGTGGTGAAGTGGAAGGGTCGAATGTTCTCTTTCCTTCGCAGGTCATAATTTGGTCGAGGCTATACTTTACCTCGTTAATTTCGACATGGAGTGTCCCATCGATGATGGCTCTTTCTTGCTGCATAAGCATCAATTCATAGGACAAGCTCCTCATCGAGCTCTTTCTTGTACGGAAAGATCCACACAAGTTCTAGCTCGTTTCTCTTCATTCTTATCACGTATGCTACAATCACTAATTGGATCACCGGTAAATCATGGAAATATAATATGTAAGATGTTTGCATCATGCTCATCTTCCCTATCATGAAAGCGGCTCCAAGCATTACTTGGTTTTGCTTTCCCTATGTTTTCGCCTGATTTTTGTGTTTTCTTTGGTACAAAACAAAGGTCATTTTGTGCTCCTTCCATGCCAGAGGTTATTTGAGTTGTTGACTCGAGTCCCAATGGCCATATATATGTCTAATTTGTATGTTTTCTTTGGTTATTGGGACTTTGAAGGTTTATTGCTGATAGAATCGTTTTTACTTCAGGGCATACTGTAGTTTCTTATTTTGAAATGACGGACATCAGATATCTATCACAATTTGCATTCTTAATCTTTCTTATTTTGTTTCTATTTCTTAACTAATGATGGTAGCCGATACCACTCGTTCTCTTGGCGAGTTAGAGCCTACTTTCTCTTCGGGTTTGGATTGGAAACTTTTGATTTGTATGTCTTACCTTTTTCTTTGATGGAACTATCCTGCATGTTATTTATCTTGGATTTTTTCGGGTTCAACGTATGTTGTCACTCATTCATTGGGAAATACGTCTCTTGCATATGCATTTGTATGTGTGCTTGAATATTGTCTCAATAGGTGTTAAATTTGGTTTATCTGAAGAATTTTGTCAGGATGGTAATTTCCTATTCTGAGATGTTATTTTCATGTGACCTATTGCCTCTTTTTCTCTATGTTATCTCGGAACTTGCAGGACATGTTCTTTTCCAAAAAACTATTTATTTTTTCACCTTTGTTTTATGGGGTAACATTGACCTTTTGCCAAAACTTTCCCTAAAGTATAGTATGTAATGTTTCACTTCTATAGCGATGTTGTTGGACGGTTTATCAATAGATTGATATTTCCATTTAATTGTTTATCAAGATGAGTATGCATTTCGATGGACAAGCGATGCACATAAATTTTGACAACCTTCTATGCTCGTTTTACAAGATTTGACAGTTGGTGATCTGTGGCACTCTCTGTGGAGCTGAGTTAATAATTGTTTGGAGTTGGACGATCTCCTTCTTCTTGGACTTTAGGCAGTCATTGGTTTGAATGGAACTTGTCCTTCACTTCTGTTATTTTTAGTTAATTTCAAAGATCAGATCTAGTTCTCTTCCTTCTGCAGATCAGAGTTTGGTCGAGCCAATACTTTGCATGGACGAGTTTGATATGGAATCTCCGTGGTCAGTGATGTGTTCTTCCTTTCTGCATAAGCATCAATTCCTAATTTTTCTTCCACTTCCGTTATTTTCATGTTAAAGAGGAATAATCAGATGTTCTCTTTCCTTTGCAAAGTCGGAGTTTGGTCGGGGCAATAGTTTCCCTCATCAAGTTCAATATGGAGTGTCTTGGATCAGTAATCATTCTTTCTTTTTGCATAAGCATCATCAATTCATAGGACAAGCTGTTCTTTCAGAGTTCTTTCTTTTTGCATAAGCTCATTTCCCTTCGCTTATCTGTGTGCTAAGATCACTAATTGGGTCTCTGGTAAATTGTGGAGATAGCATATGTAAGATGTATACGTCATGCTCTTCTTCCCTACCATGGGACTGGCTCCAGGAACTGCCTTCCTAGCTTCACCTTTCTTTTTGCATGACTTCTGTGTTTTCTTTCATTTTAGAACAAGAGGTTTTTTTTCTGCTCTTTACGTGTGAGAGGTTGTTTGAGTTGGTTGGACCCTTTCAATGGCCATTGGTTATCAGGACTGAATGCTTACCGCTGACGGAATTGCTTCTACTTGGTGCATACTGGTATCTTCTTATTTGGAATGGCATACTTAAGATATCTATTAAGATTTGCATTCTTAATCTTCTCATTTGGGGCTTTTACTTTTCTTCTTTTGGAGGTATTTTGGTGTAAATGGTTAATTTTTGGGGAGCCCAGGTTCACAAAGTCTCTTTCTTCGATGATGTTGTCCTCTAATCGTTTTGTGAACTTCACTAGATAAAACTACCAATTGAGTCTGTTTCAAGGCTAACTCTAGTTGTTGCTTTCCTTGGTGACTTGGTGGCACACATTGATGGCGGTTTGACTTATTGGATGCTTCTACCTTGTGAGATGGAAATTGATTGCCGATATTCAGAAATTGAATTGGTTTGGTGCAGTGTCAAGTAGAAGTGTTCTTATCGGGATTCTCTTTATATTGAAATTCAGTTGATATAAATTTGGCTGACAAATTAGTTTTATATTGTATGTTGAAAAGATTCTTGGGCCATGAGCTTGTACAATTCCTCTACATGGATTCTTCCTAATTTTCTCCAAAACTCTTTATTCTATTATCTTTGCTTTACGAGGAAGTTGGCTCTATTTTGTGCCTTCAAACTATATCTGCAAGGATGCTCATGGGCATGCATGAGTGGATGGATTATGTTTTGGCCAACTTTTACAAGCTTGCTCTTTGAATGAGATGGTGCCTTTGGACGGGTTGCTTAGGGTAGGGTTCATGTGTTGTATGAGCTATACACGATGTTGAACTCGAGAAGAAAAACTATTGGTTCGTCGACTTCACAAAGAAATTGAGCCTTCCCAGGATATATATTGTATAGGCCCCGAAAGGAGATGGAAGGCTGTAATCTCTGGATAAAATTTTAACAAATGAAGCATCTAGCATTAGTGAGTATATAAGCTAGCGGAATACTGATGGAGCTTGTATAATTCGCTTGTATTTTTGGACTTTTGGACATTGTCGGTTGCTCACTTTGTTGAGCAAATTGTGCAACTTTGTATCATAGCACAAGTAAGTTGTGGATTCTAGTCGATTATTGGTTTGAATGAGTTTGTTTGCATCTGCTTTTTTCCATTTATGGTGAACTCAGGGCCTAGCTCTTTCCTTTGATGCAAGCCTTGTTAAATTACGATGTGGGCTGTCTTGAGTCAATAATGGTTCTTTCTACATTTCATTTAACAAGCTCTTCTTTCTTTATGCTTCTATTGGCTTTTGTTGTTTTGGAAAATGGATATTCATTGACTATCTTCCATTCTAGGGATTGTTTATAAGTCACGGAAGCTTGAGATCCACAAAGTTCTAGCTTGTTTCTATTTGCCTTCTTGCAATGCATCTTTGCAATCACTAAATTGATTTCGGTAAATCATGGAATATTGCAAGTGCAATTTATTTGTCTGTATTTTATTCCTTTGAGTACGAGTTTGGCCGATTTGTGATGTGATGGTTTTTTCTTTGCAAGGTTTACGTGCCACAACGGATCACTATCAATCAAGATCCGCTTGCCGGTGTCTCCTTCCTAAATAGCCCTCCTTGTGTCCTCATCCTTCCAGTCTCATCTTGCGTCTATGATTGTGCATACGTTCCTTTCTCGGTGACAGCCTGCGAAGCACTCTTGGAGGAGACATCATTCCCTAAATACTCTTGATCCTTCTTTTCTTTTTCCTTCTTGATTAGTTGTTAATCGGTCGATTTGTATGCTAATTTTCGAAGGTTACTCTCCTTCTGCGGGAGTCTGCCATGTTATGGGTATTGTTAGGGTTTGCGCTCCTCTAATTGGTGATTGATTCATCATTGATTGATCTTTCCGTTTAATTGCATTATGAGCCAATCCTAATATTCATTATTCCGTGAATTGCGGTGGCTTCTTTCTTCTTGGAATGATCATGTTTGTCGAGGACCATGAGCACAATGCTACGATTAGTTGGTTGCATAGAACAAGACATTTGGGCTTTTTGGAGGACTAATGATCTAATCTTGCCTTGTTTAGTTGAGCTGATGATGTAGTAGTCTTAGTCTTTAGGACAAGCGATGCACTTTGAATTTTGACAACCTTTTATGCTCGTTTTACAAGATTTGACGGTTGGTGATCCGGTTGGCTCTCTGTAGGGCTGAGTTGATAATTGTTTGGAGTTGGACGATCTCCTCCTTCTTGGACTTTAGGCAGTCATTGGTTTGAATGGAACTTGTCCTTCATTCATTTTTAGTTATATTTCTTGGCAAGTAAGTCTGAAACTTTTTCTTATTTCATAAAGTTTGCCAAGAAAGTAAAGAATGAGAAAGGGTATGTTATTTCAAGTAACTGGACAAACCATGGAGGTGAGTTTGAAAATCAAGATTTTGCTAAATTCCGTGATGAATCTGATTTTCAGCATGTGTTCTCCTCTTCATACACTCCAAAACAGAATGGAGTTGTGGAAAGAAATAATAGGTCGTTGCAAGAAATGGCTAGAACACTTTTAATTGAAAGCAACATTTCTTCTTGTTTTTAGGCTGAAGTAGTTTCTACAGCATGTTATATTATTAATAGAGTCTTCTTAAGGCCTATTCTGAAGAAAACTCCCTATGAATTGTTCAAAGGAAAGAAGCCAATTGTTTCCTATTTTCATGTGTTTGGATGCAAATGTTTTATATTGAAAAATGCAAATGATCGAATTGGTAAGTTTGAAGAAAAATCGCAATGCATCTTCCTTGGATATTCAACCACCAACAAAGCTTACGAGTTTACAACAAAAAGACTTAATCGGTGGAGGAATCAATGAATGTCAAATTTCAAGACCTTATACAAAATCAATCAATCCAAACTCAACCTGAGAATCTGAATCTGCTCTAGACTCTATAAACTTTAAATCCCCAGAAGCAGCTCAGACTTCAGAAGATCAACAACGAACAAACGTTGAAGAATCAAATGAAGAAAAAGATCAGTCTGTCAAACCAACCAACAACTAGAAGCACAAGTCCAGTCATCCCAAAGAACTCATTATTGGCGACATTGATGAAGGGATTTGTACAAGATCCAAAAGACATGAAGAGTCTAGTGTTGTGGCTCTTATTTCTGAAATAGAACCCAAGAGCATAGAAGAAGCTTTAACCGATGAAAGCTGGATTGAAGCTATGCAAGAAGAACTCAGGCAATTCAGTATTAACGATGTCTGGGAATTGACTCTTAAACCAAAAGATAAATCTGTTATTGGAGCTAAATGGGTTTTTAGGAACAAGATGGACAAGAAAGGAAAAGTTATAAGGAACAAAGCAAGACTCATAGCCAAAGGATATACGCAAGAAGAAGGAATAGACTATGATGAGACTTACGCTCCAGTAGCAAGGTTAGAAGCAATTAGATTATTACTTGCTTTTACTTATTATAAGAATTTCAAGTTATTCCAAATGGACATCAAAAGCGCATTCCTAAATGGATTTATCCAAGAGGAAGTCTATGTGGAACAACCTCCCAGTTTTGAAGACCCAAGGAAACTAGACTCTGTATTCAGACTAAAAAAAGACACTATATGGTTTAAAGCAAGCACCTCGAGCTTGGTATAACAGGTTAAGTAAGTTTTTAATCCAAAATGGCTTTGTTAAAGGTAAAGTAGACACTACCTTGTTTATCAAAAGAGAAAGTAAAAACTTTTTACTTGTTCAAATCTATGTTGATGATATTATTTTTGGATCACCTAACGAAAATATGTGCAAGAAATTCTCTAAGTCTATGCAGGATGAATTGGAGATAAGCATGATGGGTGAACTATCCTTCTTTCTCGGACTACAAGTACAACAATTGAAGAAAGGAACTTTCATTCACCAAGAAAAATATGCTAAAGAACTTGTTAAAAAGTTCGGTTTGAAGAATTACAAAAAGACTGATATACCAATGTCAAGTTCTTCAAAACTGGACAAAGATGAAGGAGAAAAGAAAGTTGACCAGAAGCTATACATGAGTATTATTAGTTCACTTCTTTATCTTACTGCCTCTAGACCTGACATTTTGTTTAGTGTTTGCATTTGTGCCAGATTTCAATCAGATCCCAAAGAATCTCATCTAAGTGATGCGAAACGCATCATCAAACACGTTGCAACAACCTTTAATTTTAGTCTCTGGTATCCTAAAGAATGAGACTTTACTCTCCTTGGATACTCAGACGCAGACCTAGCAGGATGCAGAGTTGATAGAAAGAGCACCTCCGGCACTTGTCAATTGCTTGGTAATAGGACAGTATCTTGGTTTTCAAGGAAGCAAAGTACTATAGCTCTTTCAACAGCAGAAGCAGAGTATGTGGCTCTTGGAAGTTGTTGTTCTCAAATCTTGTGGATAAAACAACGGCTAAAAGACTTTGGAATCGAAGACTCATGCATTGAAATCAAATGTGACAACACCAGCGATTAATCTCACCAAGAATCCAATTCTTCATTCAAGAGCAAAGCATATAGAGATTCGACATCATTTTATTAGAGACCATGTTTAGAATGGAGAAGTCTTGATTCAATTCATAGACTCAAAGAATCAGTTGACGGATATTTTTACAAAGCCATTGGAGAAAAGTCAATTTGAGTCTATTCGATCCAGACTTAATATCTTAAAGTCTGAAGAAGTTCAAACTCAGGGATAAAAAGTCTAAAGATGCTCAGACTCAGAAGATCAAGAATCACGACTATAAGTTATTTCTGTTTTAGAAATTTATCTTTCGGATAAAAACTCGAAAAGGTACGTTTGTCTATTAATCTGTAATTGATTGATGTTATCTTCCCAAGTTTTCGTAATTATAGCAACCATTCCTTTTCAAAAAAGAAGTTATCTTTTGAAATGACAGTTATTTATTTTCAAAAATGCAGTTATTTTTTAAAAGACATTTTCTATTTTTCCTTTTACGACGATCCGTATTTCTCGTTTCGATTGCCTTATATACTGATCGTCTTCTTCACGAACCCTAGAAGCACAGAACATCACTTTCTTACTTTTACTCTCTAGTTTAATCCTCAAAGTTTTCATCTGTCTCTCGAATTGAGTTTGGAATCTCGTGAGAATGTCCTCCTAAAGAAAGTCTTCAAGAATTACAAACAGGAGACCACAGCATATGCGTGAGGGTCCTATGCATTTTGACCTCACCGAGGAAGAAGAATCTCCAAGACAGCAGCAGAGTCCATAACATTCTCAACCACGTCATACTCCTCGAGCTAGACCACAGGATGTTCAACAACAAGCGGAGGAAGAAATTATTGAGGATGCAGAACCCATAAGAACTCAAAAGCCTACTTTTACCTTCAAACTCTACTCTGCCTTGAAGGTTGGAGGTACTCCCTTGAACTTTATTGATGAATTTTTGAAAGAAAAAGGGTACAGAAATGAAATCCACTTTTTACGAACGATGGAACGTTTGGGAGTTGCTCCTGCGGGCTCGGCAGAAAGAGCTTTTGTGAATATCCCAAGCGATCCACGTGTTTGAGGACTTAGTTAACTTGATGGAAATGATGATGAAAAGATGTTCACTCATTTTAAGCCTAGAATGGGTGTTGCTGCGAATATTGAAGCAAAAGGACAGATCTGTTTCGTTCCCGAGGGAACACAAGCGACTTTACTCTAAGTTACTTGAAGCGGGGTGATGAACCTAAGGAGTGTGGACTTTGATTTTCTCGACTCTACAACGTGAAGTTGCGAGAGAAATTCACTTTACTTCAACTTGAATGATTTTGCTCTGAAATAACAGTGGCTCATCTAGAACTTACTGAGTATTTATATTCCAATCTAAGCTTTTTTTATGCGAATAGATTCTCTTTTTGTGTTAGAGACCAGGACTATGTAGTTGATATGGACACTCTGGCTTATGTGATTAGAGTAGAGAGAGGGGTGTTCCAATCAATTAGTGTGTCTATTGGTCGTGCGACTGTGGAGCTTGTTCGAGATGGAATGGCAGAAGGTCGAATTTCGTACTTGAGGATGAATGCCTCAAATGTCTTGCTTCACAAGATTGTGATCAATTGTCTTAGACCCAAATCGACTTCGAAGATTGATGTCTCCAATTCAGAAGCAAAGCTGATGTATGCTATCAATGCTGGCAAAAAGTTCTCTCTACCACACACTATCATGTTTCACATGTATAGATCGATGGTGAAGGACAAGGGCCAACTTCCTTATTCAGCACTTGTTACTAAGTTATTCAAACATTTTAATATTCAGCCTCCCAAAATTCTGTGTGTTCGAACCTGTGATCAAATGGTGGTGGGACTGAAGATGGTTTCCAAAATGCGTCTGAAGGAGTTGAACAAGGCTTTGGAGCGATTTAAGGAGAAAACCCCTGTCAAGACTCACCAAGTCTCTATGGTTGCAAAACGGAAAGGGAAGGAGCCCATGGCAGCTCCATCCAAGAAAAGAAGAGCACTCATCTTGCAGGATGAAGAAGATGAGGAAGATGTCACCATTTCCGCTCTTGCATTAAGAAACTTACAGCGTTTTGTTCCAGAGACAGAGGAGAGAGAGGATCAAGACAGAGAAGAAACAGAGCAGAGAAGTGAAGAGAGGGAATCAATGAGGAAAGAAGCAAAGGAAGAAAGAACTGTAGAAGAAGAGGAAAGAGGAGAACAAGATCATCATGTCACTGAAGAAGAGATAGAGCATGAAGAGTACTTCTCTCCACCCGAAGGCACTGAAACAAGGGGAGCTGCTGAGAAAAGAGGTACCTCTTCAATTGCTTTTACTAGTGAAGATGTTAGTTGTTCTCTTGCCAATCCAGAAGATGTATATGCCTTTCAATTTCCTGAAGAAGGTCATGAGGTTTCATCTCCAAATCAGGTGCTCATGCTGAAATGCCATCATACGCAATACTTCTCAAACTGATCATGCTGAAGCAAGCACTCAAACTAACAACTCAATAGACTTTCGAAGGTTGGTTGATGTTCTTATGGAGATGCGAGGCCAGATTTATGCCCTGGGATGCGAAATTCAGAATATGCAGAATGCTAGTCAAGCCTCTTCAGTTTCGTTGCGCAATCAAGTTCAGGCCCTTATCCTTCAAGTTCAAGCAACTGCCAAGGCTGAAGAAGTAGCGCAACTGGGAGGATTTGAAAAAGCTGGAGGAGACTATCAAGTCGATGGGAGATTTCCAGCTTGTTCGTGTTCCAAAACAATCTTAATTTTATCCAATTATCTTTTCGTCTCTACCTTTTTAATGCTGACAAAAAAGGGGAGAAGTTGGTGCAGATTTGCAAAGTTGACCTCTTTGTTTGATTTTTGTTTGACTTTTATTGTTGTTTGGTTGTGACTAGTTTGAACTGTGTGTTTTTGGTTTGAATTGTTTGATCGTTTAATGCTAGCAGTATCTTAAGCATTGTTGATGTTCTCATGGTAAAGATAGGGTTTTTACAAAACTAACTTATTTCCTGTGGATGCAGATTTGATACTATCTTTATCCTAATCCATTTATCTTTTATGAGATATCCTTGTTTGCTTGAGTATTGTCTTGCAAGTCAAAAATATCCAAATCTGCAGGAAAGTTTTGTCACCATCAAAAAGGGGGAAATTGTAAGAGAAAACTTCCTTATTTGTTTTGAAGCTAACAAAACGTTTCCATCAGTCTAGTCCGAAGACTTTGAGACTCTTTCGTCAAAGTCCGAAGACCGTCGGGCCGCGGACTTAAGATTTAAAGTCTACCCTCATTGACAGTTTCTAGACCGTCGAAGAAGACTTATCCAAAATCGAGTATTTCTTTAAGGATTTGATTCAAGCGGCTGAAGAAGATCTCACGGCTGAGATAGCATCTCAAGATCTATTATTCATTTCGAATTTAATTCGACTAATTTCAAATCCGTTGATTGGCGAAGTATACTTGGAATGTTCTACTTATGGAAACCTAGATCCTGATTGTATGGGCGAGCGGGATTGGTGGGCTATCATCACATTCCTTAAGTAACTCGAGATCTCCCTAATTGATTCTGTCCAATGGATAAATTGGAAGAACTCCTTTGGAAGGTGCCAATGGTTATGAAGGCATGGAGGAATATATAAGAAAGACGCTCTAGTTATTCGAGAGAGTGCGCGATAGAGAAATTCCAAAGTTTGAAACTCCTTGTTCTTTGCTGATTCAATTGTTGAGCGTAAACTTGTACTCAAAAGAGAGTTTATACAATTGTGAGGCCTTGAGGAAGTGTAGCAGAGTCTATACACTGTGGAATCAAGGACGGGATACTGTAACAACTCTTTTGATTCATAGTGAAATCCAGCCAGTGGGCTATCAGTGCGAGAGAGTGGACGTAGGTTTGGATTAAGTCGAACCACTATAAACCTTGTGTTCTTATTCTCTTCCCTAAACTTATTTACTTTGTTCATAACTCTATTTGATTGTTAGAGTCTAATTTCCTTTTCAAAGTCTACTGTTAAACAAACTCAGGTTAAAAGTAAAGTTTATACTATACTCTACAAAAATTTATTTTTGCACCTATTCACCCTCCTCTAGGTGCTCGTACTAGCATTTACACAATCTACAATGACTTCTACCATGAATGATTTTAAGTTTTCTTTTCAACCTGCTTCAATGGAGAACCAAACACTTCACCATGAAAACCCAAATTTGCTATGTTGATTAACTAAATGGCAAATTATCAATGCTTGGAAGGCAGGACCGAACCATTAAAGCTATTAGTAGACGCCCACTCAAAAGTTCACGACACAACGGCCAGTGATCCTTCCAATGAATCCAAAGTGCAATACTTATCGTTCATACTTCAGAACTGGGAGTTTCATCGAGACAAACATTGATTGCAAGACAAGCATTAACAAGGAAATGGTTTGCAACAGCATGTGGATGAATAAAAATGTTGGCTGACTATTTCAATTCAACTCTCTTGCACAAAACAAAAATCATTTTCAATTCAAGTACAAAAAGAACCAAAGTGAACAGCAGTTTAATAATTTTCACTTCAAATGTGTCAATAAATCAAAAACAATTAGACAGACTCACCTGGAAAATTTGGTCTGGTACAGAAGTTTTTGAGCTTATAAGAAAAAACCAGAGAGA
The DNA here is from genome assembly GCF_016545825.1 of Eucalyptus grandis. Lineage (NCBI taxonomy): Eukaryota > Viridiplantae > Streptophyta > Magnoliopsida > Myrtales > Myrtaceae > Eucalyptus > Eucalyptus grandis. The sequence continues at coordinate 19,738,612 of NC_052620.1, forward strand.
GCAGCTCAAAGGTGCTTGAAACCTACGTAAGCAAATTGAAATCTTAAAGCCTAGCTTGATATCTACACATCAAAGGCTATCATTGAGCTGATCTACATAGACTATTTATAATCCCACTACCTTCCCCAATTAGAATATTTATAATCCCACACTGTATGGCGATATATGTGGTAAATTATTAAAACAGGAATCCATCCAACCAAATTCAACTACGTAACAAACATTAAGATTCCTACTAAAATCAATAATCTTAAAGCAGTCTCGTCTTTCAAGTCAACTCAAAATTTGGAGAGAAATATATAGAATGTTGGGAAACCAAAAACAGTTCATGCTGTCTAGAAGACCAGCTCGTGCAGCTTCATGCCCGCCTTCAAGGAGAACCTGGCAGCTAAGTATGTCTTCAAATAAAGTATGAAGACACAAGAACATAATGCAGACTTCAAAATCTGGGTGGAAATAGAAATGAACCTAGAGCTTTATTTTGTATGAGAAAGGAGAAATTCAGCTTTCTGTCCTTTAGCATCACAGTTGAGGAGCAAAAGGATCAGTACGAACCCAACTTACTTGAGTTCTACGATTTCTTCCCTCTCTCCCCTAACTTGCCCCACCCATTCACAATGAGTTCCCATATGAACAAAAAAATGCAAACTTTACCACCAATCTGACAAGAAATCCAGCTGAGGAAAGCACCCCTAAAGAAAACGAGAAGAACACAGCTTCAATCTGAAAGAAAATTTTAGAAAAACCGAGGAAATTTGCAAGCTTACAGATAAGGAAGCCGGCGATGGATGAAATAGAGCGAGGGGGAGCTGGTGATGGCGCGACGGGGAGCTGAAGATGGCGCAACAAGGAAGCAGATGAACGCAGATAAGGAAGCAGCGCGATGGGGAGCTGGATCTGGTGATGGTGCGATAGGGAGCTGGATCTGACGATGGCAAGACGAAGGAAAACGTTGTGAAGCCTGCGGGTGTGAAAGGTAAAGAAAGAAACATGGCACAAATTAGGGTTTTGGACTTTTGGGTTGGCTTACAAACCGGTTCTCAAACCGATTCTCGAAGCTGGTCCCGTCGATTCGGTTCTTGGGTGGGTAATCCCTTGGAATCGATTCCCACCGGTTCAAACCGATTCTAAATTTTGGGAACCAGTTCCTGGACCAGCTTCAATGGGAACCGGTTCCCGACCATGTTTTCCAGGTGGGCTGGTCCGAGAACCAGGTTTACCCAGTCTGGTTGCACACCCCTAGTACTTTGAGAATCTTCTTCTTCTACTTCTACCCAACCATGTGCGATTCCAACCTCAAAATCCTCCGCGAGTATCAGCTCTGCCTCCTCTACCGCACCCTCCATCCTCCTGCTTCTCCTCCTCCTCAAACTCCATCTTCACCTTCCATTCCAAACCACCGCCTCCACGTCCTCATCCCCGACCTTCTCCTTTCCATTGACGCTAGTGAGTATCACGCAGCTTTCCTAAACTCCAATCCCTTCCGTCTTAGGGTGCATTTGCTTCGGTTTTGAAAATGAGCCTTAAGAAAATGCAAGATTTAAAGCCCATCGAAGAATGCAAATTATGTTTTGTAAAAAATTCTTTAAAAAGCTACTTTGACCTAAATTGTGTTTAGCAAATATTTTTTTGAAAAGGGCTTTTGGGTCTTTTTTTAAAATAAAAAATAAAAACTCTCCAATGAAGGACTGAGGCCATCGACGAGATTTGGCTAGTGCTGACAGTCGTTGCCTCAGTCGCAAGACCTCAGGCCTCATCACGTGGTCACACAGCCTAGGTAACCATCCCACAACTTCGTCAACACCTCTTTAGCCTCTCACCAACCCTTTGCCTGCTCAATCAACCCTCGTCGACCGCCGTCACTAGCTGCCCTTGCTTAAGAAAAGATGAATAGTCAGGAGGGCGAAACTGGAAAATTAAAAAATTGGTGATGGTAATTTTGGCAGAAGAAATGTAATTTCATCATTTGGACTATCGGGGTGGCGTAGGCCTTGTCCTTGTTAACGCTATAACTATAAACCAGAGGGGAGTGAATAAGTGATTGTGCGGAAATGAAAGAATTTAAGCAAACATTGCAACGAGACAACTTTTGATGAAGCAATTAGACCTTATCGGTGTATAATTCTATCATAATAAATAAAAAGAAGTGAATGATAGAGAATTGCACACAAAAGTTTAGAGTGGTTTGGCTTTTACAAGCGTACGTTCATTGTCCTGCGCTACAACCTATTTGATAGAATCCACTAATAAGAACTTATCAAAGGTTACAAGATTTGAGCTTTGAACACGCAAGCTTGTGTGTATAACTCATCACACACTCTCAACCTTTAAATGGTTACACAATGACACTCTCAGAGATGAAAGTATAAGATCACAAAACACTTTTCAGACTTTGGAATTAAAAGCTTCAATTCTCATAAATGCGAATTCTTAAGCCCTTTAGCTTCGAAACCTACTCTTATACTCTTTCTAGTCCAAGCTAATCATTGGACATATCTCTAGGAAGACTTATCCAGCCAATCTACCCGTTAGCTTGAATCTCGATGAGAAGATTTGAAAGGCTTCAGGATCGTCGAGATTGATGCTTCCCATAATTTCTACCGTCCATATAGTTTGGGTTTCCATAAGTAGAGTGCTTCAAGTTGGAAAGTATGTTTTGCCTCAAATAAGTTGTTACAAGAAAGTTAGATTTCTAATAGATATTAAGAAGACTTTCCTTTTGGAACTCTTTATAAATATGGTATGAAATCCAACTATCATCACTAACCATTGCACGAGTATTTGACTCATTCCTAGTCGTTTGTCAGGATATGTAAGGAAGGAAAATAAACTACTAGTCTGATTCTGATTAACATCATATGACTATGTTCCCTTAGACTTTTCATCTGAAAAAGTTTTCATCAGAATCAAAATCCCTAGGTCTTGTCAGTGATCAAAATTAGTTAGGAAATGTTTTCTCAACAATTCTCACCATCCTTGAGATGGTGCAGGATCCAATGGAGATGACCCATTCGGACTCAGGTGGCCTCAGCTCATCTTTGGAGATGTTTTTGCCCCAATTGTTCTTGACCACAATCCGGAGAGCCTCAATTGTTTTTCCCTATAGATTGTGAACTAAGTGGTCCTAAGGTTGGTGGTGGTGGTGGTGGTGATCTATTAATTATGTGGATGCATTGGAGGTTGATTTCTTGGGGAGTCCAAATTCCACAATTTCTTTGAGCTTGAGAGTGATTAAAAACCAACTCGAGAGCTCCTTGTTGCAAACAACAACTATTTTTGGTGAAGAATTTGTCTGTGTTTCTCTACCTTTGCCGTTCTTGCATTTTAATCATTGAATTGCTACTTTATAAGGAAATTGGACAAAAGGAGAGATTTTTCCAACATCTAGGCTCCGTTCATTCTGTGAAAGACGTTTTCCAAATCTTCCGACATTCGTTTCATGGAAAATAAAATAATCAAGGAAAATGTTTTCCATCAACGAAAAAAAAAAAGTCTTTTAAAATAGGGAAAATATTTTTCACTTTTCAAGTAGGGGAAAATATTTTCTCACTCATTTTCTCTTATCTCATACATTAGCTCCCATTTCTTTCTTTTTTTCTTTTTAAAAATTTGAATTTTTTATTCTTTTTCTTTTTCTTTTTTCTTTCTTTTTTTTCTTTTTCTTTTTTCTTTCTTTCTTTTATGATTTTTCCTTCCTTCTCGACCGTCGCTGGTCACAGCAACAGCCGGCAATTGACCACAAGCAAGGCTTGAGTTTGTCGACCTTAGGCAAGCTTGAGCCTTTGGCTCATTGATCTAGTGAAGCTTGAGGCCTTGAGCTTGCCGTTCGCCAAATCCGTGACCTCGGCAAGCTTGAAGAGCACAAGCCTTTGGCTTGTTGATCGACGAAGCGTGAGCCTCTCGCTCGCTAATCTAGCAAGCGATGAGCTCCTACTCTAGCTCATCTTTGGCGGATCGCTATGGCCAGCAACCGACCAAAGAAGAAGAAGGTGGAAAAGAAAAATAGAAAGGAAGATAAAAAAAAATTATTTTAAAAAACAAAAAAAAAGAAAATAAATAATTTATTAAAAGAACTATATGGAGAAAAGTCAAATCGAATTTTTCATACGAACACTAGAAAACAACTTCTAGTTCATTTTCAAGTTTCAACCATATATCGAAAAATATTGTCATTTTCTTAGAATATGGCTTCTAGAAACACCACATTTTTCTATACTCCGAAGGAGCTTCATATGTATCATTTATCTTTATTGATTACTTTTAAACAATATCATCAATTGGACAGAGTAGCCAGTATGAACCACCCCCACGAAATAAAGAATAATCATTTGTGCAGAATCTATTAGGTGTTCTTATTAACTCTTTTTAAAAATAATTCCACCCTTTGTATTCCTTGAATTGCCAATTACTCATCAGTATCAATTGAGATATAAATTGAATATAATAAAATCGACAGTAAGTTCACACGAATGAAGGAACTTAGTTTTATAACTAACCCAATAGTCAATTTCTTAATTATTATTTACAACAAAAGGAGAAAGTTGAGGCCTTTTTTTTTTATAAGAAGGAAAAAGAAAAGAAAAGTTAGGTTTTTTTTTTTTTTTGGTCGAAAGCATAACTTGCATTTAAGATAACGTAAACTTACAACCTGAAAGAGAAGCATCAACGGTTACAAGATCAAGTAAAGCCAACGGGGGAAAAGTAAAGCTTTTGTGGGCCGAAGATAAGTTGTGGGCCTTTGCAGCCCAGTCAGCAGGTAGGTTATCTTCACGGTAGCAATGCTACGGCTTCAGATTTGGGAACTCAGCAAGCAGAACGGCTGCTTCGTTGATCACCGATCGAAGCTCCCACGGCGGCGCTCAATGCCCTTGGACGACTTCAACTAGATTCAAGCAGTTAGTTTCCATTTCTAGAGAAGCTTCATGGAGACGTCGATTGAGCAGATGGTGCAGAGCATACGTCAGAGCCTGAATTTTTGCTTCAAACGCGAAGTGTGCCTAGACTCGATTCGTATACACATCGGTAAGGCGCCCTTGATCGTCTCTGCAAATACAGGCGATTCGACCTTCAGCACTACTCGGCAGATGGCTGGCATCAATATTACATTTTAGGGTGCCTTTTGCAGGTGGACGTCAGAGATGAGCCTGATCGGTGGAAACCAGACGAGATCTTAATCGGGGGGAAGTGGAGTGGAGTTGATACGCATTCAGGTGAGCCATTGTTGTCTGTACAACCATGGAGGGATCCGGAGGCTGATTTCGAAAAATGAAATTGTTCAGCAGCCGCCAGATCTGCCAAAGGATGTTAGCCACGAGAGGAAGAGGAGGTGAATGTTGAAAGGCGGTCGCCCGTGCTGTAAGCTAGGTATCCAAACGATCACTTGTGAGCGTCATTGTGTATAAGTTAATCTGGGGGTCTGTCCAAATAGTATAAGTCCAATTACGTTGGAAGAATATATGCTCTATGGTTTCTGGAACATGCTGCTGACATAGATAGCACCGAGGATCCGTAATTATATGCCTATGAAAGAGGTTTGCTAGAGATGCCAGGGCGTTGTGGCAAGCAGACCATAAGAAAAGTTTAATTTTCGATTCCGTATTCAAAGTCCAGATACTTTTCCATAATACTGAGGGTTGCTGAGTAGAGGTAGAGGGGCTATTGTGTTGTTGAATGATGCATGATTGCCTGATAGAATGGTAGTTGTTGTGCACCGTGTGGTTGCCATCTGCATTGGCCGACCAAATTAGTTTATCTTCTAAAAAAAGAGGTCTTACTGGGATAGTAAGAATCTCTTCAATGGCCTGTTCTTCGAAAAATTGCTGCAGTATAGAAAGATTCCAATTATGGTGGATGGGGTCAATAATCTGCCACCAGAAGAGGTTCTTCCCTAACTGTAGGTCCATGTAGAATGCCCATTGGTAGCCATCTATCAGCTCGAATTCTGATCTTGTTACCATTCCCAACTGACCAGCGAATATGAGGTAGAATAGCTTCTCGTCCCATTAGTATGCTTTGCCAACCCCAAGATGGCCTAGTGCCTTGGTTGGCTGAAAGGAAATCTGTCGAATGGAAATATAAGCCTTTAAAAAGTGTGCTCCATAATGACTGAGGTTGTTGTAGTAATCGCTAAGCCTGTTTGCCAAGCATCGCTTTATTAAAGGCGATTAGGTCTCTGAAGCCCATACCTCCTTGCTGTTTTTTAGCTTTCATAAGGTCCCATTGCAGCCAATGTATACCTACTCTATTTTGATCATTTCTCCACCAAAAGCGAGCAATTCATTGTTCGATAGATTTGCAAATAGAAAGAGGCAATTTAAATATAGACATGGCATAGTGTGGAAGAGCCTGAACAACAGACTTTATAAGAATTTCCTTACCCCCTTTTGATATAAATTTCTCCTTCCAACCCTCCAGTTTGGCATTAACTCTAGCCAATAGCCAAGAAAACATTTCCTTCTTTGATCGGCCCCATTCCGATGGTATACCCATATATTTGCCATAACGTTGCATGATAGGAGTTCTTAGTTCTTGAGACATATTGTCCTGAAGAGTAGTAGGGCAGTGTTTGCTGAAAATCATACCTGATTTGTTGTGATTGACAAGTTGTCCAGTTGCCGAGCAATATAGATTTAAAATGTTGGCCAAGTTTTGACATTCTGAGATAGTACCATTCAAGAAGAAAATCGCATCATCAGCAAACAGGAGATGGGATAGAGTAGGACACCATCTATTTAAACGGATTCCCTTTAGATGTCCAATACTGACAGGTTGTGTAATTAGGGTGAAGAGGACATTAGCCATCAAAATGAAAAGGTATGGTGATAGTGGATCCCCCTAGCGAAGACCACAAGATGGGTGGAAGTAAGGTAATGATTCCCCATTGAACTTCACACTGAAGGCTACTGTAGTAATACATTACATAATCCAGCTCACCTATTTAGAATGGAAGCCTAATTTAAGGAGATAATCCCTGAGAAAATCCCATTCCACTCTGTCATACGCCTTTGTCATGTCTGTTTTCAAAATTGCGTTGAATCTACTTGTCCTCTTTCTTGTTCTGAAGTGATGAAGAACCTCTTGGACAATGAGTATATTGTCCTAGATCTGTCTTCCTTACACAAAAGCTGATTGTTCGTCAGAAATAAGAGTAGGCAAACAAGGTTTGAGACGATTCGCAAGCTCAAGCTTCTCAGGTTGAGGTGTCTTGGGAATCAGCGCTATGATTTAGACCTGGAGGTAATACCCCTGATATCAAGAAATTTTGAACTAGGAGGAACAAATCTTCTTTGACAATGTCCTAGTGCTTTTGATAGAATAATCCATTCAAACCATCAGGGCCAGGGGCTTTATTTGACCCCATTTGAAAGGTAGCTTGCCTCACCTCTTCCATTGTAAGTGATGCAGTTAGCTGATCATTCATTTCTCTAGTGACCACCTGGTTACATTGATCAAGTAAAGGTTCATAGTTCCTATAGCCATCGGATGTATATAGACGTGAAAAGAAATTGGTGGCCATATCTTTAAGAGTAGGGATATCACAAACCCATAGTTGATCCTCGGTTTGCAACATCATAATTCGGTTTCGCTGCCTGCGTTGGATCGTGGTAGCATGGAAGAATCTTCAATTTTTGTCGCCCCATTTTAGCCATTGAATTCTAGAACGTGACACCCAATACTGTTCTTCCTGTGCCCAAGTTCAAGAGATTTCCTCTTTGATTTTAGAAGCCTCTACCCTGTCATAATTGAGATGTGGCTGGTTTGTCAGGTTCTGTAACTGATTTTGAAGGCTAAGTAGCTTGCTGTGTCGATTAGAAAATTTGTTACGACTCCACGCAGTCAAAGCCTTTGTGACCCGGTCCACTTTGATAAGAAAACTGGGATATAACTGACAGTGTGAGTTCCAGGCACGAGAGATAACTTCGTGGCACTCCTCATCCTCAATCCAATAACTCTCAAAAAGAAAGGATTTTTGTATGCGATGATAGCCTGCTGAAGTGTAAATAAGAAAAGTTAGGTTGGTGTTACTATTGTTTCTTTGAATCTCTTAAGACACACCACCTGCTCATCAAGCTCATTTTGAGGGAAAATTATCAGTTGAGGTAATACATTTCATTTTCAAATAAATCCAATTTCACCATTATTGCACTAATGTCGTTAGTTGTTACTTGTTATAAACATTTGGGTCCTTTGCACATGTGATAACTGTTGGTAGTTTGTTTATAAAACAAATGAAGAGGTGCCTTGTCCCACATCGAAAAGATGTGAGTGCGCACGTAGACGAGATTTGGTACTAACCGACGATCATTTATTTTTTTATTGAAAATTCGGATTTATTTCTATGAAATTTAACTATAAAGTCTTGTTAAAACAATGCAACTATTCACGAAAAATGACGGTTATTTTTTATTTATTAATTATTTAATTTCAAATTTTTATGTTTTTTTAATGTAACCTTTGAGACGTACTTGTTCACAAAAGGTTGGCTTTATTCTTTTTGCAACCTTTTGAAGAGTTGCCTCTATTCAAAAAACAAAGATAAGTACATTTGTTTTGAGATCAAACTAACTTCTTCTTCCATTTTTTTGTTTTCTTTTGAAAAAAATTACAGCCATTATTTTCAATTGTATTCCATGAGAGACCCTGGTGAAATACTAGAATTGCTATCTAGTATTCTCATTTGAGACTTTGTTGTATCCTGGAGGAAATTTTCCGGTGACCATTAACAACTTTGTGGGGCAAATAAATCATTAAAGAAAGTGATATCACGCCTCAAAGTCCGACTTGATTACTCTGAAGATCCGACTTCATTGTTCTACCCAATTCGAAGCCATATTTTCCCAACAATTTTAAGGATTTATTTTCTGCAACAATGAAGTTGGAGTTAATCAAAGTCAAGTTTTGTTGGGCACATTCGTCTGCTTTGCCGCCAGTGCAATTTTGCTCGAATCGAGAACCAGGACAGAGGGCTTTGGTGGAACTTCGGAGCGTATTGATGTGGCAGGGACAGTTCAATTATTTCTGGCAAATCTCTTGACAATCACATTGATATATCTTATGCACAGATGATACAGTATCACCAGAGGGGTGAAGAATATTTTGCAAGCGGAGGACAGCATTCAGGATATTATGGATTATAAATCCAAGGCCTCTGAGAACAAGGATGATTGTGTTTTGGAGGAAGCAAAATGAAGGAAATCCTGATGGATATAAGTTGATACAAAAAGATGTGCATACGGAGGGGACTTCAAATTCTTTGGTGACAAGATTCAATTTTCGTGCCCAGGGCTTTCGGTTCTCTTGAAGGAGAGTGGTGGCGACGATTTCTTGACTTCGTCATCAGAGAAATCGTGCGCCTGCAGTGGAAATTTGGCAATGGACTCCACTATTCACCCTTCGAATTCGAGGGTTGTGGATCAAATGCCACCGGGGGTGGACATGGGTTTGATCCGGACAAGTTACTTAATGTGTTGGAAGACTGCAATTCAAGTTGACCGCTTTCCTGACTTCGCCAGAGAAACTAGGGAGTGGAGGCCGCAGTCCGATCTAGAGGGCATCCAAACGACTTTCCTGCTCTTGAATTTTGGATGTCCTACCGTGTATATGAAATAAGTGTTTTTTTTTCCCTTGTCAACAGCAGTGTCCCAGAGTGTTCCAGAGTGTTCCCTGTTTCGGAGATTGATATTTTTGTTAGGGGTTTTCTATACTGGTTGTTCAATTGTTGAGTTCATATAGTATTATTCTATGAAGGTTCGATTTTTTTCAGATGGTCAAAGGGGTAGATGGATCTTCAGCATCTTTTTCTCCGCTGTGGAGAAGAACCACGTAAGGACCTGGAGGCCCATTCGTCAATGGCTCATTTTCAAAGCTTCATCTTCGATCTGAAATGCTGCGGCTGAGAGCATTTCTCCCAAGGGGCAACAAGATGGCGAAGATTCAGTTGTATTCGACACATCCATGGCTCGTCGATGCGGATGCATTGGACTTCGTCTCCGTTTGGAATTGGGGGCATCATCAGGCAAAAGTGAATGGTGTTGATGTGTGGGCATCCTAAAACTTCATGACAACCCCTGGATATGCTATGAACCATGAATAGGTGATGGAAGCGCCATCGGACTATGTTATGGTCATTGGTCTAATAAATTACAATAGATTAAGGCCAAGCATTTCAATGGACAATTATTTGATAGGAAAGTTTTATTCTTGGCCGTGCGCTTTATAGGTTGGATTTTATTGATTTATGTTACAAAATATGGCCATATGAATTTGTAATTAGGTATATACTTAGGTGGAGATTAAATAGAAAAAAAAAATGGAGGAGTGGGCTGATTTTTTTAAAGCCCAAAACTAGCCCACAAAAACCCCCACTGTTCGGCCACTAAGGCCTGGCCCACGAAGCCCAAAGGGGCTGCTGTCGACCGAAGGAAGGAGGAGAGGCCCGGCCCATTGAGCCCATCAACCTGCATGGAAATCTTCAAGTGGCAAGAGGAACTAACCAAATGTCCTTCCCTTAGAGCCAAGTGGCACTCCATGCAATCTAATGATTGCTAATCATTGTTGAACGGAAGAAAAAGAGAGGGAGAGGGGCCGGAGTGAGCGAGGAGTACCGAGAGAGAGAGAGAGAGACATCGCGTGAGAGAGCGGGAGACCGAGCAAGCATGCAAGAGAGGAAGGGAAGAAGAAGACCTGTTGCCACCATGAGTGCGCCTAGCTACCGCCGTCGAGCCCGCCCTGCCCCGCCGTTGTGTTTGCTGTGATTTTCTTTGGATTTGAGGTAAGTAGAGTCCTTTGATCTACACTTTGCTTGCTGTGATTGTGTGTATTGTATGGTGAATTTCGGAGGTGGCGGAGGTGAGAATTTTCGAAATTATGGGAGTAGTACCTTAGTCTAGTAATCTGTTTTCTAGAAAAACAGACCGACCTTTGGTGATTTCGTGAGCTGCATGCAATGTTCTAGTTGGAATATCACTTTGACTTCTTGATGAAAGTTGTAGAGGACTTCTTGGAGAGTAACATATTAAAATTTGAAAGGAAACGAACAATTATTTGTTGGTGAAACCATTTTTCTACAAAGATACTAGATCTGGAAACTGTTATGTTGATCTATTGTGATTCTGTGAATTTTGTGCAAGTATCCAGTCCGAATTTGATCTCGTGTCATTGATAAGAGTTGTAGGTGTCACCTTGAGGAGTAACATACTAAAATTTGAGAATAAATGGACAAGTATTGGTGGGGGAAAATGATTTTTTTGGAAGAGGATGAATCTGGACAGTGAACCGAGAGTTAGGGAGAGTTATAAACATTATATATTTTAATACAGAAGGAATTAGACTTCGATTTCTTCATGGGACTTTTATCTCTAGGTCTCATCTATAACATTTTAAAATCTCAGAATTTTCAGAATTCATTTAAGGGCTTAATCGAAATTATTTTCGAAACTGTACAAAAGTGGTGTTGGAAATTCTGTTGCTGTGATGTATGGACCTTTGTGATTGATGTGAAACTTTCTTGACATGATGTTCTTCATGAAATCTCTTTCTCTAGGTCTTGTTTAAATTATGTTAAATTTTCAGAAATTATTGATATTGTTTACTAATTTTTCAAGAATTTTTACTAAAGAGGTGCATTCTGTTTTATCCGAAAATTGTTCTATTTTCAAAAACCAATGAATTGCTTTATGAAATGTGATATCGTGGGTGTTATTTGTACTGCATATATCGTGACATTTGGCATATCGTATGACATCAAAAGGCTGATTTAAACCTCTGACATTGTTGCATCAAATGTTAAATTGAAAATGAGATATATATGAGAATATGCATTGTGATGATGATGATACCGTCGGAGGTGTGAGCTGATGATGCCCCGGGAGTGTCGGGATGCCCGGAGTGTGTGTGCCGGATGCTCGGAGGTGTGTGCCAAATGTCCTCGAGAGTTTCGAGATGCCAGAGGTGTGTGCCGGATGCCCGGAGGTGTGTGCCGGAGGTTCCTCGCAATGCCAGGATTGGGTGTGAGCGATATATGAGGAATGCAAACAATGGTCCCTGGAAGAAAGAAAAAAAATGAGATCCTTTTGGGAAAGTTAAAAATGGAAATTGAATCATGCGCATGTGTGTGTGCATATGGCATGGGATGTAATTGCCTATGAAATTGAGTTGACATTATATGGCATTGAGAATACTATCATGATGGTATTGAATGGATCTGATGGGGATAGATACATGATGGTATGGATGATATGAATCATGCGCATGTATGTGTATATGGCATGGATCTAATGAGGTCGAGTGCTCGGAGCACCCCTACGTTGGTGTTCATGGTTTGGTGTTTATCTGCGTCCGTGTTTTGGTTATGTATGATGTGGGCCTACCTGATGGCCCCGTAGTCTAGGAGTTCCTTTCCATCCATGTTCGTCAAGATGGGAGGATGATGGGGATGCTGCAGCCGCCACCGGCCGATGCACCGGGCTGGGTGTGATAGGAGCGTGTGACTGGTGGAAGTTGACACTTTTTGGATGGCCGACACTAGGATGATGGATTGATGTACATGTCTGATGTAGAGTCGGGTTCTTTTGGGTTATAGCTGAGCTTAGTTAAAGCCTTGGCCTTTTGTTGTACCGACTCGTGATGTCCATCAAAGTATGTAAATAAAAGTGGTTCGGCATTAGCTTCTACATATATATGAAAAGTGTAGTTGGTGTGCATTGCATTGTATTATTTGGTTGTGTACGGGTTAGGGAGATGTCGAGTATGCTTCCGTTATATGAACTGCGCTGGGACCGATTGAGATAATACGAACCCCCAAGATTTATGGACCCACTACAATTCAAATGGTATTAGAGTGACATGTCATTAGGACAAGTGATAGGTGAGCGAGCTGTGGCGACCCTAGCAGATCGGGGGCCGTGTCGAGGGGTACCACATGATGAGAGGCGTTCGGTTGATGCTAAGTTGGAGAAGCTTGCTGAAGGAGAATCAGGTGCTAATTGTCCATGAAAGCTTGTTTTATTTGCAGCAGATGGCATTGGTTGCGTAGGCATTTATTTGTATGCTACTGGGAAAATCGCTGCCAGCAAGAACTTGACAACAGATCACCACCCTGGCAAAGCTATTTTTCTGGACTTGGCGATAATGCAAGGCCGAGATGTACCAAGCAAGAACTTGACAACAGTTACTATTCTGTGCTGGATGCGCCACTATCTTTCTTTTCTGCAAGTTATTTTTCTTTTCAGACAGAACCAGCAGATTCCTGGTTAGATCTGGTGCTGGAGAAGGTCCGCTTGTTGCTTTTGGTGGATCAGATGGTGTCGTCATAATACTTTCGATGATAACACGGCAGGCGGTCCTAAAGGATCAGTTTCTTATCTAATGACCTTCATGGCTTCTTCTGGTGAGGAGGCTTTGATATGAGGAAAAAAAAATGCAAGTGAAGGCAAAAGTTGGGTCTTTCATGGATGTTTTGGAGGATTACTTGAGAATGTACTGAGGTATTGCTTTATGCTTATTGGCTTATATGCTAAGGTATGTGATATCTTTATCTCCATGTTTAGCACGTAAACTGCTACACCATTTGTCATTGAGGGTTTCATACTTGCTCTTAGTCTTTAGTCATCTTTTGGCACATGTGTTCAATTCCATGTGTGGGATAATGATAGAATTGAAGAGATGCGATATGCCTTTATTTAAGACTTCCATAACAAAGAAAATGATACTTATGCCACGTAAGACATGCAGAAGAGGCAAGGAAGCCGTGGGTATCATGTCACATGTGTAAGGAGTTCAGGTATGGTCGAAACACTGTGGCCAAGTTCTGTGTTTGATCACACGCTGATGGTGTTTGCCATTTACTAATACTTTTGTCACATCTCTAGTGCTAGTTGGTTTAGTTTTCTCATTTGTCTAAAAGATTTGCGTGAAGCTTACTATGTTCCATGGTCATGGTGGCACAGTCGGAAGAGGAGGTGGTCCCACCCATCTTGCCATATCGTCTCAGCCACCAGACACTATTCACGGGTCACCTCGTGTTACCATTCAGGACCAAGTTATTGAGCAATCATTTGAAGAGGAGCATTAACGTTTTACCACTGCTGCCCTAGAGCATGGGATGCACCCACCAAATGCACCGAAACCTGAATGGCGCGTGCTGATGGATGAGATGGCCGTTGTGGCTACAGACGACTACCGCTCAGTTGTTTTCAGAGAGCCTCGTTTTGTCGAGTACTTTCGCCTTGCCACCCCAGAGATGGAATACGGTCGTATGAACATTGGGAGCCGTCCAGCAAAGCAAAAGCCTAGCGGAGGCATTGAGTCACTTCATGCAATCCCTTGGATTTTTGCATGGACTCAAACAAGGTTTCACCTTCCAGTGTGGCTTGGTTTTGGGGCTCCGTTCAAGCATGTTATTGAGAAGGACATTTGGAATCTGCATATGCTGCAGGAGATGCACAACGAGTGGCCTTTCTTTAGAGTCGCCATTGACTTGGTTGAAATGGTGTTTGCCAAAAGGTGATCCGGAGATATCGAATGGGTTTTCGGGTGTCCCGTATTTGGTTCTAATGTGTTCTATTTGCTGTCCTTGCTCCTCATAGATTTGATTATAAGGAATAGCATAAATGAGCCAAGAGATTAGAATTGCAGTGGTTTTCTTTTTTGATGTATGTATTTCGTTGAGCATGAAATTTTGATGATGCATAATTTTGATTGGATGCCTCTTGGAATATTCTTGGAGTGGGGGTATGTCCGAAGGGGACTTCGGAAATAATATGATTGGAATCATTGAGACTAAGAAGTATCTAACTTTCATGTTCAAAATGGAAGATTTAGGAGAAGCAGATACTATCTTAAGTATTAAAATTAAAAAATAGTGGGGGTTATTCTTTGAGCTAAAGTGATCACATGGAGAAGATGTTGTATAGATAAAAACATCTCGTTTTCAAATATATGAGTACTCCATTTGATTCCTGGTGGTTTAATGTGAGTGCTATTGGTCTTTAATGTATGCGATGCATTATACTAAATTGATATTACTTTTTATATATGCAAGTTGAGTAGATATACTAGTAATCCAAATTTAGAACATTGAAAGGCTATTATTAGAATTTTTTGATTATTTTAAGAGAACTTAAAATTTGTGATTGTTCTATAATAATTATTCGGTTGTATTACAAAGATACATCGATACTAGTTGGATTACAAGTATGAGAAATGAAACTTCTAGATGGATTTTCATATTATGTGAATGTGTTGTTTCTTGGGCGAGCAAAAAACAAATGTGCATAATTCACTCGACTATGAAATTTAAATCGTTGCTTTAGCAAAATTTGGGAAAGAGGCTAAATCGACTATGAATTTGTTATTGAATATCAAATTATGGCATAGTCCTATGCCTCCTATTTCTATCCACTATGATAGTCAGGCTACTTTAGCAAGAGCTTATAGTAGCACCTATAATTGTAAGTTTAGACATATTAGTCTAAGACATGAATATGTAAGACAATTGATTAAAGATGGTACCATAACAATTGTCTACGTGAGGTCAAGTAATAATCTAGTTGATCCCTTGATAAAGGCTTTACTAAAAGACATGGTAATAATGACCTCATAAGAAACGGCATTGAAATCCTTTAATTAAAATTACCAATAATGGTAACCCGACATTTTTCTAGAACATCATTAGTTACAAGGTTTAATGGGTAAGAACAACTTATTGAATGTGATTGTTTGATACTGACGTAGCCCTGATATGAGAAGTCAGTATCATCTATTACATTTTGTAGGTTGAATTGAATTCTTAATGAAGTATAATACAAACTTGTAATGTGTTAATAGTAACAGAAACACATTGTAAATACTTTACCTATATGAGCTTAGAAGTGGTGCTGCTTCTTACGAAAGTTAGGGTTGCTTTCTAGAGAGTTCATGAAACAGGATCAAGCACAAGGCCATAATAGTGCGAAGTAATATAGAACTTCTCGCTAAAACAAGAGATTAGTGTACATGCGGTATGTCCGATTCTTTTATATAAAAATATAAGTTTAAAGCCGAGCTACTTGTCACTTTGATAAAACTTTGAGATACTTGCACTAAGTAAAGGTTTAACTCGAATGAGACTTTTATGTATGTATATTAATCTCATGGAAATTTTGGTTGTATATCTCTAATGTTTTATTTTTTTGTTTTTGTTTTACAAACAAAAGTGGGGATTATTGGTAGTTTGTTTATAAAACAAATTAAGAGCTGCCTTGTCCCACATCGAAAAGATGTGAGTGCTCACGTGGATGAGATTTGGTACTAACCGACAATCATTAATTTTATTTATTGAAAATTCAGATTTATTTCTATGAAAATTAACTATAAAGTCTTGTTGAAACAATGCGACTATTCACGAAAAAATTACGGTTATTTATTATTTATTATTTATTTAATTTCAATTTTTTTATGTTTTTTTCGACGTGTTGTTCACAAAAGGTTGCCTTTGTTCCTTTTGCAACCTTTTGAAGAGTTGCTTCTATTCGAAAGACAAAGATAAGTATGTTTGTTTTGAGATCAAACTAACTTCTTATTCCATTTTTTCGTTTTCTTCGAAAGAAATCTACAGCCATTATTTACAATTGTTTTTCATAAGAGACCCTGGTGAAATACTAGAATTCTATCTAATATTCTCATTTGAAACTTTGTTGTATACCGGAGGAAATTTGCCGGTGACCATCAGCAACTTTGTGGGGCAAATAAATCCTTAAAGAAAGTGATATCACGACTCAAAATTTGACTTGATTACTCTGAATATCCAACTTCATTGTTCTACCCAATTCGAAGCCATATTTTCCCAACAATAACTATGTTCCTATGCTTTTGATTTTAATTATGATTCATTATTTTTTTTGTGACGAAAGGTGTAGAGCATACCATCAACTCTGCCGAGGAGATGACACCGACAGACAAAAAAAAAATAATTGAATTGACAAATTTTATCTGTTGGACTACAACGGTTTAAGGTAGACTATCTACCTTAAAATGTTCCCACACAATCAAGGCACGATCCGAGATTAGATCTCAAGCGGTTGTGGCACTACACAAAATCATTCCAAACTCCGAAAGCACAATATAAGATTTATTAATTGCGGGAGGGGGAAATTATAGTCCTTTATCCAGGGTTGACCTGAGGATTGGGAGTGGCCAAAAATATAAAAATGAGAATAAAAGAAAAAACAAAGAAATTACACCACATAATTTGATTAATCCAGTTCGACATTTACATATTAGATAATTATCATGAGAAATCAAGACTGCGGCCTGTAATAGACATAGACTGCTTAGAAGGACTGTATACAAGTTAGCAAAAGTAAAACAAAAGCAGCAATTAAAGAAATGGTTGACCAGGGACTGTCGAAGTACTTGTTCTTGAGAACAGCTACCCAGGCATTCCACTTGCGGGTGAGCAAGGCTCTCAAGACACTCCACAAGAACACGAGACTGAACCTTGTCCCAGCATAGCATGACTCCGAAGTGGGACCATAGAATTTAAGTTAAAAATTCCAAAGTAGTATGCCCTCAGTTCAATAGATATGTCCCAGAGATAACTGTCTTTTTGGTTGAGGGCCACCTCCTGGCAAAGCCGGCAGAAGAGGTTAGCCACCTTGGCATCGCTCTCAAGGCAGTGCTCAATGATCCCACAGTCGAGGTTGCGGAGGTACCGGACATCCTCGGGGGAGTTGATCAAGTTGTGCATGAAGATTACATATGAGGTGATGTAGTTGCCACAATCGAAGTGAGACTCCTCGAAAGCAATCAAGTTGAGGAAGAGCGACCTCGTCCCTTTGTGGATCTTAAGGGGCGGGATCCTGAGGATCCCGTTCTTGAACCGGATGTCACCCCAACTGCTACTGTCATCTCTCAACCTGATCTCAATCCCGGCTTCCTGGAGCTCAGTCAAGCAGAAGATGTGCTATTGCCGGCTCTGCGACCATTGCTTAGTATTGGACCGCTTTGATCCCAGGTGCAGGAGGCTCCACCGGAGCACTTCGAGGCAATGGACCTTGCCATGGTCGCATAATGGGTCGAACTTCAATCTTTCGCTGTTGTCCTTCAATATTTCGCAGTCGTCCTTGCCAAAGAGGCTGAGCATCAGCATCAAAGCATCACAGAACCTCGGAGGGTCGAAGAACTGGACCGCCAACTTGGCCACGCGCCCCATCTGTTTGGGGTCTCCAAGCTGGAGACCAAGCAGCCAGTCAAGTATGAAGAGCGGGATCTGATTCTCAAGCATGATCATGTCCCACTGGATCTAGAGTATCGATCCCCGCATTGAGAAGAAAAGGTCATTGGGAGGGTAACCGAGTTTCTCAAACCCCTCGGTGAATCCTTGGAGCAGCTCAATCACAAAGCAACCATCAAGAACCAACATCTCAACGAACTTGTCGTGGCTCATGGATATCCTTTCCTCATAACAGGTGCAAGCTCTCCGCTCAACCTTCTTCACCGAGTCTAGATAGAGGCCTATCCCCTGACTGGAGCGCTCGAGGATGCGGTGGAGGCAGCACCACTCGTGCAGCTCCATATGGCGGAGGTGATCGTCACTGTGGTGGTACGGCCCAAGGGAGACGATCTGGGGGACCCAAGCCTTGTCCTTCCATGCTTGAGATGGAGTGGGATCTGGTAAATGGAGAGATTTGCCCGTGAGCCTGGCTTGTTGTCTTGGCAGCGTCGCGTGAGCTTCTCTTCAATGGAGAGCTTCTCATTGATGGAGATGACCCACTCGGACTTGGGAGGCCTCGGCTCATAGTCAGGGGTGATCTCGCCCCCATAGGATGATTTCTTGGGGAGTCGAGATTCCACAATTTCTCAGAGCTTGAGAGTGAGCAAATACCAACCCAAGAGGAGCTCCTCGTTGTAAACAGCAGCCATTTCTTGTGAAGAATTGGTATGTGTTTCTCTAAGTTTGCCTTAAAGGGGTTTACAGCCTTTCAATTGATGCTTTCTAAGCTCGTTCTGTGAGTTGCTACTTTAATGGCTAAAGGGTTTTGTACGCATTTCTCCCCCAAAATGAGCTTTATAGTATTGTAGGCCTTAGGAAGTCAGGTTGATTTCATCATCGTACTGATAATGTGAAAGCTTCACTAATAACTAGGGGTGAGTGTGGTTTCCGGGTAGAAAACCGGTCCCCCTTTTCTGGGAACCAGAACCGGAACCAACACTGGGAATCGAAACCAGAACCGGAACTGGTCCGGTTAGGGCTCAAAAAAAGCCCCAAATCAGAAATTGACTTTCACTTTCAGATTCACAGTTCTCTCTTCACCCGTTCTCCGCCTCTGCTCGACGCCACCGTCGATCGCCCTCGACGCCACCACCGCTGACCTCTGGCTTGCCGACCTCCACTTGATGCCACCACCGCCGACCTCTGGCTCGCTAATCTGCTCGAGGCCACCTTCGGTTGCCTTCGACGACACTGTCGCTAACCTCTAGCTTGCCACTTGCCCTCGACGCCACCGCCACTCGCCCTCGACGCCACCGCCACTTGCCCTTGACACCACCACTCGCTGACCTTTGCTCGACGCCACCGCCTTTCACCCTCGATGCCACTACTAACCTCTGCTTGGCGAGCCACCGCTGACCTCTGCTCAACGCCACCACTGACCTCTTCTTGTGAGTGTTCTCTCTCTGTCTTTCCTTCCAATTCAGCTAGTCGAATGCCCTTAGTCTTTCCTCCCTTGGCTAGGGCAGCACTCGTGCTCATTATAACACGGCCTTGCGGCAGGTGTTTGTGTGTATGCGGTTTCATTCTGGTTCTTGCATTGGGTCCATTCAGCAAGTCGAATGCTATTGTGTAAGATGATCACTCGCGATGGTTCTGCTTTCTTAGAGTCCATGCATTTAAAGTTCGCGAGATGAAATCGGAAAGATGAATTGCTTGCTGAATGCTACTTATTGAGCTCGTCAAAGTTAAGATCGCTCATTTTAGGTGTGAAGAACTCTAATTCCTCTTGTCCGAAGAATTTTTCATTTAAGCTCCTGCAGTAGCTATGTTAGTGAGGTGCAATGGATGTTCGGATTGGCCAGAATCTCTCATCTTAGAGTATATTGAATGCCTGCTGTGTTCAATTGAATAAAGTTAATCGTTTCTCTTGGCGGTTATGCGAAATTGGTTTTGTAAATAAGGAATTATACGATACATACTGAACTTGCAATTTTCAACATCACCTATAGATTTTAGTGAGACAGCTTTGCAATCTTTCTAGTTCAATCATATATCCAAGTGGATAGATTTGCTCCATCTAGATGGGCTGAACCAGGAGTGCTTCCTGTCTTCGATGAAAAATACAAAGGATGAAACTTCCTTGTTTGATATGGAGCATTCACTTCCTGAAGTTGGAGGTAGGTTAGATGTAATTGGGGCTGAGTTTGATGATGAAAGCATTGAAGATGGTGAAGTTGAGAGTGACTCAAGTTCTTACAGTGTTCTGTCTAGCAAGAACTAGCAGATGTTGTTGAAGCATTGATTGGGGTGTATTATGTTGAAGGTGGGAAGAATGCTGCCAATCACTTCATGAAATGGGTAGGAATACGGGTTGAGTTTGATAATGACAAGAAAGAATGTGCAATCAAGCCATCAAATGTCCAGAGAGCATCCTCAGGAGTGTCAATTTTGATGCTTTAGAATCTGCCCTTAATTTGAAGTTTAAAGACAGAGGCCTCTTGATAGAAGGTATTACTCATGCTTCACGACCATCTTCTGAAGTCTCTTGCTACCAGCACTTAGAGTTTGTTGGTGATGCAGTTCTGGATCATCTTATTACAAAACATTTGTTCTTCACTTATACTGATCTTCCACCTGGCTGCTTGATTGATTTACGAGCTGCTGCTGTAAAAAATGAGAACTTTGCACGTGTCGGTGTTGTGGTTAAATACAAGCTCCATTTACACCTTCGGCATGGGTCCAGTGCCTTGGAGAAGCAGGTTTTTCATTTCTTTCTTTCTTGCTCGTGACATTGTATCATCATTAAATTTCATTTTGAGGGAAAATTATCGGTTGAGGCGATACATTTCATTTTCAGATAAATCCAATTTCACCATTATTGCACTAATGTCGTCAGTTGTTACTTGTTATAAACATTTGGGTCCTTTGCACATGTGATAACTATGTTCCTATGCTTTTGATTTTAATTATGATTCATTACTTTTTTGTGACGAAAGGTGTAGAGCAGCATACCATCAACTCTGCCGAGGAGATGACACCGACAGACAAAAAAAAAAAATAATTGAATTGACAAATTTTATCCGTTGGGCTACAACAGTTTAAGGTAGACTATCTACCTTAAAAAGTTCCCCCACAATGAAGGCACGATCCGAGATTAGATCTCAAGCGGTAGTGGCACTGCACAAAATCAGTCCAAACTCCGAAAGCACAATCTAAGATTTATTAATTGCGGGAGGGGGAAATTATAGTCCTTTATCCAGGCTTGACCTGAGGATTGAAGTGGCCAAAAATATAAAAATAAGAATAAAAGAAAAAACAAAGAAATTGCACCACATAATTTGATTAATCCAGTTCGATATTTACATATCAGATAATTATCACGAGAAATCAAGACCGCGGCCTGTAGTAGGCATAGACTGCATAGAAGGACTGTATACAAGTAAGCACAAGTAAAAGAAAAGCAGCAATTAAAGAAATGGTTGACCAGGGACTGTCGAAGTACTTGTTCTTGAGAACGGCTACCCAGGCATTCCACTTGCGGGTGAGCGAGGCTCTCAAGACACTCCGCAAGAACATGAGAACGAGCCTTGTCCCAGCATAGCATGACTCCGAAAAGAGATCAAGGGAATTTAAGTTAAAAATTCCAAAGTAGTATGCCCTTAGTTCAATAGATATGTCCCAGAGATAACTGTCTTCATGGTCGAAGGCCACCTCCTGGCAAAGCCGGCGGAAGAGGTCAACCACCTCGGCGTCGCTCCCAAGGCAGTGCTCGATGATCCCACGGTCAAGGTTGCGGAGGTATCGGACATCCTCGGGGGAGTTGATCAAGTTGTGCATGAAGATTACATATGAGGTGATGTAGTTGCTGCAATCGAAGTGAGACTGCTCGAAAGCTATCAAGTTGAGGAAGAGTGACCTCGTCCCTTCGTGGATCTTAAGGGGCGGGATCCTGAGGATCCCGTTCTTGAACTGGATGTCACCCCAAGTACTGCTGTCATCTCTCAACCTGATCTCGATCCCGGCTTCCCGGAGCTCAGTCAAGCAGAAGATTTGCTGTTGCCGGCTTTGCGACCATTGCTTGGTATAGGACCGCTTCGGTCCCAGGTGCAGGAGGCTCCACCGGAGCACTTCGAGGCAATGGACCTTGCCATGGTCGCATAATGGGTCGAACTTCAATCTTCCGTTGTTGTCCTTCAATATTTCGCAGTCATCCTTGCTGAAGAGGCCTAGCATCAGCATCAAAGTGTCACAGAACCTCGGAGGGTCGAAGAACTGGATCGCCAACTTGGCCACGCGCCCCTTCTGTTTGGGGTCCCCAAGCTGGAAACCGAGCAGCCGGTCAAGTATGAAGAGTGGGATTTGATTCTCAAGCATGATCATGTCCCGTTGGATCTGGAGTATTGATCCCCGCATTGAGAAGACAGGGTCATTGGGAGGGTAGCCGAGTTTCTCAAACCCCTCGGTGAATCCCTGGAGCAGCTCGATCACAAAGCAACCATCAAGAACCAACATCTCAACGAACTTGTCGCGGCTCATGGATATCCTTTCCTCATAACAGGCGGAAGCTCTCTGCTCGACCTTCTTCACCGAATCTAGATAGAGGCCTATCCCCTGACCGGAGCGCTCGAGGATGCGGTGGAGACAGCGCCACTTGTGCCGCTCCATATGGCGGAGGTGCTCGTCACCGTGGTGGTATGGCCCAAGGGAGACGATCTGGGGGACCCAGGCCTTGTCCTCCCCATGCTTGAGATGGCATGGGATTCGGTAAATGGAGAGATTTGCCCACGAGCCTGGCACGTTGTCTTGGCGACCTCGCGTGAGCTTCTCTTCGATGGAGAGCTTCTCATCGATGGAGATGACCCACTCGGACTTGGGAGGCCTCGGCTCATAGTCAGGGACGATCTTGCCCCCATAGGATGATTTCTTGGTAAGTCGAGATTCCACAGTTTCTCGAAGCTTGAGAGTGAGCAAATACCAACCAAAGAGGAGCTCCTTGTTGTAAACAGCAGCCATTCCTTGTGAAGAATTGGTCTGTGTTTCTCTGCGTTTGCCTTAAATGGGTTTACCGCCTTTCAATTGATGCTTTCCAAGCTCGTTCTGTGACTTGCTACTTTAATGGCTAAAGGGTTTTGGACGCACTTCTCCCCCAAAACGAGCTTTATAGTATTGTAGGCCTTAAGAAGTCAGGTTGATTTGGTCATCGCATTGATAATGTGAAAGCATGACTAATAACACGCTCCACCTTACCCATACATGGTACAATCGGACACCTCATGCGAACGGTCGGGTTTTATTTTTGCCCCGCTTAGCCTTTTAGTTAGATTTAATAATTTAATTATTAATGGGAGAAATAGGTTAGTCACATATAGCAGCATTTTGCGTGCAGGAATCTAATCTCTTCGGATCCTTTCTCTTTCACAAAAAATGTGTACGTACACATCTCGGTGCCAATTGTTGGAACTTTATCACAATGAATGGACAATTTGCTGCAGTCACGTGGCATCGTTTACACCGTGGGCAAGTCAATTGCGTCTTTTGAAGCAAAGAATAATTATTCATGTAAACTAAATAAGACTTCTTATTTTTCATGAATTATTTTGTAAAAATTCCATCAATGGGTAAATGTATTGATTAATAACTTTATCTCATCTCTAACGTTTTTTAATTTTAAATATTGAATCTTTTTTATCTCATAAATGACCTAACAAAGATATCGAGATATTTTTCTCTTTCCATTCATAGGTGTGTAATTGCTTCAGATACGCTAAAAAGTTTGTTATATTAACTAATGATTCAAATATTTTGTGCAAATACAATTTTGTGAAATCTTTTAGATGTTAACTTTTTAGTGTGTGCACGCTTTTGCTAGTAATAATAGTAACAAAAGATATCATCTCTTAATTGTCCTTGAATCTCAAACAAAATTTTCAGGAAATAGTTTCTCCATGTGGTGGTTCACGTAAGCTTGGTAACCCGATCATAAATTTTTCTAGATCAACAGTCATAACTTGGAATAAATAAAGACCAGAATGTCTTTTTCTAGATCAACGGGGCATTTGTCGGACTTGAAATCTTAGAATAAATAAAGACCAAAATGTCTTTAATTGAATCAACGAGATAGCGGTCCGAACTTAATATCTTGGAGTAAACAATGACCAGGAAGTCTTTTTTAATATCAATTTATATGGTGGTCCCCGAAGGCCTAATAATGGGATATTCGTTAAAAGTCAAAATCTTAGAACAAACAAAGACTAGAAAGTCTTTTTCTAGATCAATTCATACTCTATTGATAAAGAATAAACTATTAATCAATCTCATTTATATTTTTATTTTTCTTGATGCTAAAAGACAAATAGCATAGCTGTTCGTTATTAAATGTTCGTCCATCATACTAATTAGCAACTTGGATTTATTTAATATGCGAGCAGTCTCTTCGGTGTGATAGCAGCCGAGTGTGGAAATTAGTCACAAATGAAAAATAAATAAAGAGCTTGTAGAAATTTGGACAATGCCGCAGCAGCCATTTCTTGTGAAGAATTGGGTCTATGTTTCTTGGCCTCTGCCGTCCTTGGGTTTTGATCTTTGAATTGATGCTTTCCAAGCCCCCGAATAAAACATAGAAAATAAAAAAGAAGAAGAAGTAGAATTGGTACTTTAATGTCTAGCGATATTGGAACAAAGGAGAGTATCTTTCCCAAATGGCCGATTCAAAACGAGCTTATAATATTCTAGCTCTTATGACGTCACGTCATCATATTGACGATGTACAAGCGTGATAAACAACATTGCCCCACCTTACTCATACAAGGTACAATTATTGGACTGGCTTTTCATATGTCGAATCTCACCGTGAAGCACATGTACATATAGTCCACCCCGATTACATCACACGGAATGGTTGGGCTTGTATTTTGCCCCGCTTGTCCTTTTAATTAGATTTTCATAAATCAGAATACTTTAATTACTTACTGATGTGAAAAATAGATAGTCAAATATAGTATTATTTTGCATATAGGAATCGGTGATAATGCCTCACTCCCCCTAAAAATAGCATTAAAAGGATAGCATAGTATTAGATATCACTATGCCCATCTATCCTCTCTTTTACAAGCTATCAAGTGAGTTAATTTCTTTGGATTCTTTCTCTTTTCACCAAAATATTGTATTTACTCAATGTGACGCCTTTCAAGTATATAGAGAACCGGTTGAACTGAACAGAAGATGAATGTGCATAATGCAACTAATATGCTATGAACCGGAAAGACGTGTGGTCCTTCGTGGACTTTGAATGGCAGGCCTCAGGTGGGTGAGACTTGAAGATGGGGTTGAAAAAAATACCTGACCTTCTTGGCACGCTAGTTCCAGATGTTCCTCCTCAATTCACTAATTACATTACGAACGAAGTAAGCCCCCACCACTACCGCCCCGGGACCAAATTAAACACCGACAAATAAGATATTTGATTGCACAGATGCAATATTTCCCCTCCTATACTTGCGTATTTTTCTTTGCTCCAAAATAAGAGAGAATATTAACTTCTTTCCTTCTTGAAAGAGCTTTTGTTCAACTAATTAATTAATCACTTCGCCTTCGATGGTTTTGCCTTGTGCATAGAAGCCTTCTCTTTAACACCGTGAGCTACACTAGATAATTCCCATTATTTTTATCTTTGGATGCATAACCTTGCACTAAATCGATTCGAGTTAGCTGCCAAGAATGAAGAGAAAATGGGTGCGTTGGACTTTGGACTAAGGAGTGATATAGAGAAAGTGGGTCCTGCGGGGTCGCGGTTAGTAGGGGTGTCAGGAACCGAACCGGAAACCGAACCGAACCAGAAACCGAACCGGAAACCGAACCGAAAAATTCGGTTTTTTCGGTTCGGTTCCCGTTAAAAACCAATATTCTTTTATTGGTTCAGCTTTTATCGGTTAACCGAACTGATCCGAACCATAAACCGATAAAATCCACAAACCGTTTTTATCTCTCCCGACTCCCGTCTCCTCTGGCTCTGAGTCCTCCTCTGGCAGTAGGGGCTCGGCGAGGAAGGCTGCAGATCACTCAGGTGCGGCGGAGGGGAAGCTGCTGTGGTGCCATCGCTCGGAGGGGGGAGCTGCAGGGGACGAGTGAGCGGTGGCGCGACTGCAGGCGTCGGGCTCGCGGGTCGCTGGCGGAGCGGCGGTGCGAGCTCGCAGGTGAGGGGTGACCGGCCCGAGATCTGCTGGCGTCAGGTTGCAGGTGGAGACGCTCGGAGGCGGCGAGCGTTCCGGCACGGCTGAGCGGGCAGTGGCGGAGGCGATCGGGCGACAGGGCTGCACGTCGCGGGCGAGACCGGCGGAGCGGCGGTGACCGGCCGCTAGGCCGCTTGTGCTGGGCTCGCGAACGGCGGACACGGGCAGCGAGTGCGGGGGGGAAGAAGATGAACAGTGCCCACTTTTTCCTCCTGCTGGCCTGTCCTTCACGTTCACGTCTCTTCCCTCTCTGTCTCCTCTCTGCAGAGTGCAGTTACTGCTGCTGTACAGCTTTTCCTTTTAACTTTTCCCTATAAAGCTTTCGTTTTTGTGTTTTTAGAAGAACGAAGAGAAGCCCCCCGATTTCCCCCGTCTATTCTCTCTAGCCTGTTCTCCCTCAATTTCGAAAAAAAAAAAAAACCGAAAACCGAAAAACCGAAAATCGAAAACCGAAAACCGAAAACCGAAAAACCGAACCGAACCGAACCGAACCGACGGTTCGGTTCGGTTCGTATTCGGTTCGGGTCTTATTCGGTTCGGTTCGGAAGATTTTTTTAACGGTTCGGTTCGGTTCGGTTTTTCTAAAAAACCGAACCGAACCGAACCGTTGACACCCCTAGCGGTTAGTACAGCAAACACAAACTATTCGGACACGGACACTGTGAAGGAACGCAGGAGGAAGCCTCCCTCGTCAATGTTATAGGCCCAGCCGAAGCAAAGACAAGAGGAATTGGGTCCCACTTCTGGATGATGTTTTCGCGCCTGTGTCCACCCATTCGTCAATCGCGCTTTTTAGGTTTTTGAATTTCCTTATCTCTATGCCGATAATGGGCATGTGAGGCAAGTAAAGAGGATGCCCAGTTCAATTGATAAGATGGGACCGTAAAATCGATTGAGACGGCCCAACTACCAAATGATTTGGACCTGTGTTTTTTTTAAAATTGTTTGTACTTGATCTGGGGGATTGAAACCGCAGGACAAATCAAGAATTAAATTCGAAAAGTTTTTCTTTACATTTTTATATAATTCATGCATAAAATACTTTTTTCCTCACCTTGTTGATAAGTTATTTTACATAGTATTTATATCCTATGACCATAACACATAAAACAATTGGTCAATAAATAAAGAAAATTTCTTAATTCATGTATTGGGGTGATCGTAATTAATGGAGAAATCCTCTATTAATTGAATTTACCATGAATTTTGTAGATTAATTCTCATATATCTAACATTACTCAGATGCGACAATATCATATAGGATGCTTTAACAACCGAAATATGTCGATTGTGTAGCAATGCATGTCATAATTTTCTTCTTTAGATAGTGGTGGTTTTGCTCCATCCCTTCTCTCTATAGGTGGGTGACAATTATGGATATTATCCATATTTATAATTGATTAGTTTATGTGTTGATAATGAGTATAATTTGCAATCTAATATGACATGGGAAGGACGAAGGACACTATAGTCCTTTTCTTGAAGTAATGATTGAAGGACAATGGGGAGCTTACGTCCTTTTGTGAGCACCTTTTTCTTGGAGTTGGCGCCCACATCTTTTGGCTCAAATTCCTTAGGTAGGATCGCTTCAACCTTACTGCCAGTCGCCGTGAGATTCGGCCTCGCTAGACTAAGGGGAGGCTGGTGTTGGCTGGCTAGGCGAGGTTGAGCCTCGTCGGTGGCTAGGTGAGCTCGCCTAGCCATAAGAGAGGCTTGGCCTTGCTAGGCCTCGCCTCAGCCTTGCTGATTTTAGGGAGCACCTCTTGCAAATGCTGAAGATGAGAGCCTACCGTCTTGCAACGTCACTTTCATTGAAACAAGACTGGTTTCACGGACCCTCTTGGGAAATGTCCAGTTCCCATTTGGGATCAGGAACTAGTTGGCGGTTCATGATTCCTAATTAGTGGAATTGGTTATTTGTGTGTGGTTACCGATTTCAGTATGAGAATTGGCCCATCCTAGAATTAGCGCCAATTGTATTGGCTCCGAGCAGTCATTTGAGAGAGGGAGATGGGAGCGAGCATTTTACATATACATATGGTTCTCTGATTGTAGTCATTTTAAATATGACATCCCTCCTCTCATTCGTGAGCTAGACGTTACCCGTCGCTGCCCTTGGAGTTGTTGATTCCTTTTTAGCTGCAACTAGAGGAAATGGAATTTAAAAGTCAGAAGATAAAGTATGTGGAAATGTTAGGTGGCGTGAAAGACCCGTGGGAGTCCAAAAAAAGGAGGAAAGGCCCGAAAGTTGCGGATCGCATCAATCACAATAGATATGCTCCACTGTCCGCGACACTAGATGAAAAATCTTGTAAGGTTTGATTTATCGAAGGCGACATTGATTTGTGCTAACAAGATGTTGTGGAAGTCTCGCGCGACATATAATTGCGATACGAAACTATGGAGAGCGACTAGAGATAATATTATGAAATTATCAAAGCCTTTGTGAGATTTGCTTTGGAGTCATCGTAAAATGTCGAATGCACTCCCACCAACGTACAGACACGCAGCTATCCATGAAAACTCTATTTGTGGCTGGCGCGGATGGAGTGCAAACACAAGTGGGCAAAGCTGATGTTGTAGATGACTTTCGGAAGAGTCCGCAATGGACTGCAAAGAAGCATCATTGTGGGTGTACCCATTTCTTTTATGAAGTTCAATGTAACATGGCCACTGAGGGCGCGCATGACAACCATTCTGTTCCGAAATAGTTTTGGAAATGTAAATGATTTTTCATTTCTATTTCTATAAGAGTTTCTAAGAAAAATAACCGTTTGATAACGACAAAAATTTCTACTCTAAAAATAAATTGTTTGATAACAACACAAAATTTCTTCCTTTTGGACGGCGACGACGACTGACGACCTTTAATATAAAAAATAAAAATAAAAATGATTTAGTAACAAAAAAATGAAGAATAAAATAAAATAAATCATAAAAAAATATCACTTTATTTTAAAATAAAATATCCTTAAAAATAAATTTATTTTATTTATTCTATTTCACTTTATTTTATTTTACGAATAAATTTATTTTAAAATGAATAAAAATAAATTTGTTTGGCAAAACACTCACGGCAAAAATTAAAATAAATTTATTAAATTTATTTTTAATAAAAATAATTTATTTTTATTTATCATAAATAAGTTATTTTAATAAATTTAATATATATATTTTTGATAAACTAAAAATAAAATGGTAAATAGAAATTTAATAAAATTTTAGTAAATTTATTTTTATTTTTTAAATGAATAAAATGAATATATTTATTTTTATTTTTAATAAAATGAGGAGAGGCGAATGAGGAGGAGGAGGAGGAGGCAGAGACGTAGAGGAGTTGAGGGAGGATTCACCGAAATTAGGGTTTAGTGGGAGAAATTATTTCGATTTCTCTTCCAGAAATCAAGTAGAAAATTTCTATTTTTGATTTCTCTTCCAAATCAATTTCTGAATGTAAATCTATTCTAAATGTAAAACCGAAAGAGTAGGTTTATTAAACGGGTTCTATTCCTAAAACAAGTCTTGAATAGAAAAATTATTTCTGAATAGAAATTTTGGTTATCATGCACCCCCTTATTGCGCATTTGCCACTACATAATCTCTTACCTCCTCCTCCTTAATCAAATTTTGATACAACCACACTCTTTTTGAAGTGCTCACGAAAGATGTTTTCAATCCACGGGGAAAAAAAAACTTGTTAATTAATGTATAATTTTTTTTTACGAATGATTTGGGGTACATTTGTTTTGCGCAAAATGAAATATTTGAAAATATTTTTCAAAAATTGATTTCTTATATTATTTAGAAAAACTAGCTAACAGAAAATATTTTCATTATCGATAACAATCTATGTCTAATTATTTTGTAGCCGACAGAAAATTTTTTAATTAAATTATTTTTGTAAGCAATATAAGCGACTATTTTTGACTCATTTTTTACAAAATGAGCGCACTCTTAAATACCTCTCCATATAGGCAGCTCCAAGCACCACTATTAGCTCCATGTCATCATACCTTACTCATCATCTTCACAACTTCACTAATTGTTCTTCTGATAAGCCTCACCCATTCGCCTATGTAAATTAAAACGATAAAATAATATGAGATATTAGGTTCGAAGGTCATGAGAGAATTGAGTCCAAAACGTCACAAACTTAATTGCACTTTTATCAATTCAATCCTAAGCCTTATAATTGTGCAAATTGAGTTTTAAACTTTTTCACGTTTTGCGAATTGAGTCTATCAGGTTAATTTTGGCATAAAATCGCTAATGCGGATGCCGATCGTTTTACATGACACGACCGACACTAACATTGATAATTTTTAATAATATTTTAACTTTTTCAATATTTTAATAATTTTTCTTTCTTGTCTTTTTCATTCTTTACTTTTTTTTTTTCTTCTTTTTTTCTTATTCAGATCAACCATAAACATGTCATCATTTACTTTTACTTCGAATATGGAAGCTTTGGAATGCAAAACCTAGACTTCATTTCTTCCTCGTCAATCTTCAATTTGATTCTTGGACAAATCTCATCTCTTGAACTCACCACTAATTGGCTTTTCTCATACATTTTAACCATAAGCAATTTTTTTTATGCCCTCTAACATATCAACAAAGGGACATTCCCTTTCTTTGCATATATGTGTGTATGTGTGTTGAATGTCTCGCTCAAATTATTGTTGATAGCATTGTAGTTTTGTCCACATTTGATAAATGCTTTGCAAAAGTGTTCAAGACCTATCTTATGGAGTCTTCATATGCACGAACAGACCCTTCCTTCATTTCTTTTGCGGTTATGTTGAAATTGACCTCATATGTTGACTATGCAGCTCTCCAACACCAATTCCTAATTCCTAAATATTTCTCCCTTGTCTAATGAGTACAATTCATCTACTTTGCTCATCAGGAGAGTTTAAGAACTGCATTAAGAAGACCCTGCAACATGTTGTTGGACAAGCAAATAAGTCAGTCTTTTAACAACAAAATATTTCTATTAGTAAAGCTTGTGCACAATCTTACCTTTTATTGGTTACTCATGAAAGTTCAACCAAGACCTTACTACACTTTGAAGTCTTTCAGTAATAGCTTGAGGAACCAAGTCCAAGATTTTTTAGACTCAACTTCAACCATAACCCATGCAATTGAAAACATTTGGTTGTTTACAACTCTGCTACTAGCACAAAGCACATCCCTTTGATTAAAGTCTTAATAAAGCATCCATCCAATCCAATTACTCATCTACAGCCCACCAAAACGCCCTCTTTTAATACTCTCGAATGTATTATGTCATCCAACTTCTAGGTCAAATGTGCTATTTTGACTACATCAAATCAATTCAGCCTTATAAGAAGGTAGCAACTTGTATTCCTCGATAAATGGACATCTGATTATCTCAATAGCTCTAGCAATGGCTCTGTAACAAATCCTCTTATTCAGTGTCAATGTCCACATCTCCATTGCATCTGTTTGCCTTTGTGATGTTGTATACCTCAAGTTAGCTTTAATTTTAGGTAAGAACTACTCCACAAGCCATACATTAATAGCATTCTTATTTCTCATCCTCCTAGGCAAGTATGTTCATGTCCATCAGTCTTGATGATTAAAGTCTTCTTACTATGCATCCAACTACCAAAAACTCTATATTCACAGTTACTCATAAAACTACTATCCATCATTTTCGCTTCACTCTTCTTCCATCCAATGTTAAATCCGTTTATGATTGTGTAAAATTGCAAAGCTTTCTTGAATTAGGCATGTGAGGGAAATCACATCCTTACTTTAAATTGTGTTTCTTTATCATCACATTTGCGGTCATATCTGATGGTTTTGGGTCTTCTTTGGTCATTGACTTTTTCATATCCACCAAAATTAGGATGGCTCAAATTTTCATCTCCTTCTCTAGATAAGTGTCTCCATCAATTTCACGCTCATCCTCATTTTTTAGGAATGTAAACATCAACTATATCAGAAGCAGCAATAACATCAGTCTGTCTCTTATTCACCTTGCAAGAAAGAAATCCTCGCTAACACCACCGAGAATGTAGTCATCATCACTTGATAATGTACCATGATCTTGCTTTGATTCACTATTACTAGTGCTATCATCACTCTCGCGATCATCCTCATCAATATTACTACCACTAGTATAACTACATCAAGAGTAGCTCCTTCAATATATACTTCAATAACACCAAAACTTGATCCTAGATCCACCAATTCTAGCACTTGATCATCACCAAAAATTTGCACAACACCATCTCTCAAGGAATACCCAAGAATTTGATACCATAACTTTTGAACTGTGTATCCTAGACCAATAACATCCTTAACAATAGCATTATAGTTCACTACCTTTGACTTACAACCAGGGGAGATATTCTACACACGGCCTATGTACTTTATTATGTCACCAAACTCCATAACTCCGCCCAGGTTAAGTGCAATTGTCAAAACCTCTCACGGATAACTAGCAAAGATAGGAAGATCAGGTTTGATAAATGAGTTGAGAAGATCAACTTTGATAGACAAGCTACTTGGGATTATTCGAGTTTGACATACAAGACAAAAAAAATGAACTCTCATAGACAATTGCTTGGGATCTTTCATGCCTAGCCAAACGAGTTTGACAAACAAACAAGGAAAAAAAGTCATAGACGAGAAGAATACTAGTGATGGAGTGTGCAAGGAAAAAAATCATAGATGAGAAGATTACCAATGTTAAAAGAGCATGCTCAATCAAGAATAGTGTGCTTGAAAGAGTTCTGATGCCTAATTACAAAAACGAAGATGACAATGAAGGAGAGTGCTCAATGAAGAGGAAGACGAAGGAGAATTAGAGACCCTTATATCCTTGGGGGGGGGGGGGGGAGAGAGAGAGCCCTAATTGTTTTCAAATTAGGGCTTATTGATAAAACAAAGATAGAGTAATGAATTTCCACATGAACTTGCCATGTCAATTAAGTTATTGCCATATATAATCTAATTTAGCAATTTCAAGGTAAAATTTGATAGAAGCTAATGAGGGTAAATGTATCACGAGTGTACTAATTAGATTGTGGTAAATGTATCATAAGTGCACTTATTTATTTATTTATTTTTTATTTTTGCTAGGTTTTTGAATATATTAAGTCATTTGACCACAAAAGGGAAAGTTGAAGTCTTTTTATAAGAAAGTTAAAAAAAAAAAAAAAACTAAGGTTGGTGTAATCATTAATTTTCCTTCTAAATTTTGGATCAAGGTTTGACACCTCTTAAGGCACACCACTTGGTCACCAATCTCATCTTTAAGAGAAATTATTAGTTTAGTCAAGACATTTTATTCACATAAACCTCAATTCTACCGTCATTCCAGTAAAGTCAGCATAATTTGGAGGAAAAAAGAAATAGAAGGAATCATTATAGATGAGGATGATAAACTGCCCTCACCTTACTAAAATATGCCCCCTTCTAAATCCATTTGCCCTAGATAAGCTTTGAACTCAAATTGATTGTACTTTTATTCTTATAAATGATAAATCAAATAAATCTTAGAGAATCGATGAGAGTAGCTCGTAGTTTGAGGCACAGAAGGGAAGTGCATGTAAAGGTCTAAGGCACGCCAAAACTAATTGCACTTGATAACGGAGGAAAAAGCTTCTTTTGACTAGGAGAGAGAGAATTTATCATCCCTGGTTTTAGGTCCAATAAACTACATGAATCATAGCTGTTGATCTTGGTAGACTCACACATAGAATCCACATGATATTCATAAAATCAATAGTCACACTTCACCCTATCCAATAAAAGAAACTGGTGAAGGACAGAGGAGGGAGTCGTGCAAACTCCTAAAACCATCACAATTGTTTGAACTTCATCACAAGGAGGCTGGTCAGAATTCACACAGGTTACTGCCAAAAAAGGAGACGTGCAGGGATTCTTTTTAGCCCAGCAAAAAGGTTAATGTTCATAGAAGGGTTTATAGTAGAGAGACGAAGAGTGTGTTACTATTAGATAAGCCCCCTGTTATAACCAAAACCTGTCTTTAACCAAATTTGCTCTTACATCATTCGGGGAAAGACATTCTCGTTATCGAAACTGATTAATCAAATCTATTGTAGCACATGTTACGTTAAGCTTTTTGAGCAAAACCTACAAAACATTAGTGCGTTATAAGCGAGTTGGCGATATGAGTATGATATGGGATGTAATATTAATGCTCTCTAAGACTCTTTTAAACCCAAAACACAAGTTATAGCACACCCAGTTAGAATCATTGATACACATTGAACTTCATGAATTGATTGACAACTGAAAAGAAAATAAGATTTAACCTGAGCCCTTGCTCTTGAAAGGGCAAAATTTGGTTTTCATATTTCCGGTCGGTAAAGCATGGAATCAGGGCGCTTCGTCGTCTATCAAAACCACAATGAACAGAAGTTTTGTGTCAAATTACTTCACAAATTTCGAAGAAGCTTATTTAACCCGGAAGGTTTCAAATGAAGCTTTGAAGGAAGAATCTCTATGCAAGGTTGACCACTTAAGATTGTCTTCATTCTTTTGAGGGGAATTTAGTCTCTTCATGAACAATGTTGTGATCCTTGCCCTCGTATAATCCAATATTATATGCTTAACTTATAATTGTATTTTAAAATAAATTATTGAAGAATAAACAATATCTTACTTATATCGTAAATAACATATACTGAGTATTAAAAATCATGAATTGGGATTAACTGTTAAAGTGGTGATTCTTATGTTCTCTCAAACTTTGTTAGGGATATTTTGATAACTTTGATGCTATTTGCATAAATCATAACCTTATTCCACCAAAGAGGCTGCAAATGTAGGAAGTCAACCTTGTTGTACACACAATATGCATAATTTGGAATCAGAGCCAGACATGATTAATGGATGGGCTGGCTCGCAATCAGTGGGCAAAACTGGACAAAAATTTAAACCCAATTAATGGGCGGGCTGGGCCTGGGCAAGGACCTTGAGGCCTGGCCACCCACATATTTACTAAAAAATGAGATTATATATGTAATTAATTGCTTCAATATTTATGAAAACTACTAGAAAAAAAATTCTACTACGGAAGAGAAAAGCAGTATAAAACTCACAGGTAAACTGATAAAACAAAAAAACACAAAGTCCTAACATATTTTTATTTGTTTTCCATTTACATTAATCTTTATTGAACAAAAATAGAAAAAGAAAGGTGGCTCGATGGGCTGGACAGGCCCGCCCATGTTTTTCCCTTAGGCTGGCCCAGGCACTTGCCCAAACCTGCAAGTTCGGACTTTGGCAAGAGCTCAAGGGTTCAAGCCCAAGGCCGGCTAGAGCCCGCCTAGGCCTGCCTAGTGAGCATGTCTGGGAAGAGCATACAAAGGGAGCATTATTGTTTAGGTATTGTATAGAGGATCTTCGATCTTGCGGTCACAATAGAGACTCCTGCTGTCTCCTCGGAGACTAGCAAAATTATGTTAATTCATGTTAACTCTCACTCAATTATCGACATACCTTGGCAGTTTCAAGTTTTTTTTTTTTTTTTATTGAGATTATGACATTATAGTATAAAAGAAACTAATCTGTAGATGAATTTTGGTCAATTTATGGGATTGATTACTGTACGATAAAAGATATTTTTACATTTCTTCTTCTTACTAGAAAGATAAATTAGTAATTCTTTATCGGTAGGACGTCTGGAACTCTTTGAGCGCCTAAGAAGGAAAAAAATAGTAATTGGATGTTTTTTATTTTATTTTATTGGTAGTATATTACAAACAAATAAAACACTGTTACATAAAGTGTCATAGATGGACGTGTAATCAAGTGTACTTTAGGCACATGATCATTGAGAAATGCATTCAGCATGCATGTACTAAATCTTATTTACTAAGTGACATGATGTGTAACTATTGATGGATTGATTAATGAGCTCATCCACGTCTTAGGGCACCGTCTTTCAATGATCATGTCTTCATTCACGAAAGAACCCAACATATAAGTAATTGAATATGAGCCATCTTCATCCATCGACAATAGACGCTCCTCAAAAATTAAACTGCCCACATGAATCCTTGTGAATATTATTGATGAAAAAGGAACTAATTAAATATGATCATCTCATTTAAACTTTGTTCGGGAGATGAAAAATGGCATGTGGGTGCGGAAAAGTGGAGAATAATTTAAAATTTGTTTGAGAAGGAAAATGGGTTTCATTCCCTTTCAAAATTTGTCCCTCTTCCAAGGTCCTGTTAGGAAATGTGAGTTGTATGCCCCAGTAAATCTAAATAAGAAGCTTCCAAAATGTTACCAAGCATAAGGTAAATAGTATTTGTGTGCTAACATAATAGATACTGCTCTAGTGGTGCCTCCTCTGCTCTATCAAAACTTTATACATGGTGACAATCTAGTTTAAGATGATGCAAAACTTATCTACCAGAGTAATGATCTATATATGGGTGATTAGAAATCTCTTACGGTCACTTAATTTTACCCCAAAATTTTTGGAGCACCATAGAAATTGCCTAGATGGATCTGTCCTTGTTTGGGATGCCTTTCATTGAGCTGCTATGCCATGCAATCACAAAAGGGAAAAACCACGCAATGCCTTGTTGATCTACAGAACAGACTCAAACTTAAGAGTTCACTATGGACGTTTAAGAGAATGATATGCAGATGTTTTTAGAGATTAACTTATCTATCAATTAGTCCTTCATTGCTCGATGCATATATTGTAGAAAATTCTAACATCATGTAATCACTCGCATTCACCACCCAAAGTGTCGGAGACGAGGAGCCAACAAAAGTCACTTATAGGATGCATAATACTTTATGTAGATGTGTTTGGAATCTACATAAATTTAAATCTTACATTTTTTTGCTGTAAAAGAACACTTCAGTGCTAATTCTCTTATTTTTCTTTTTTTCCCTCTCCTTTCCGCTATTCTTCCTTCCCCCCATAAACCTTGACCTCTTTCTTTTTTTCGGATAACCTAGGTATATAACTGTAATTAATCGGCTATCTAGAGATGAACTAGCAAACACCCCATCCTCATGACCTCTTCTCTACATAAATCTAAATTCTCTAGGACAAGAATCGAACACGCAAACACCGATATTGGAGGTGAAAGCACAACAAAGCCTTTGCCACTGGGTCAATCTCGGGAGAAACCTATTTCGTTAGATGTTACCTTTTTTCTCTCCATTGTTCTGGGGGGAGGGGGTTTGGGGATCAACAGTAGGTGATTTTTATAAAGTTTGGCATTTAAGAAATTACAGTCATATTAAATGGGGTGAGTGGTTGAATTTTGACCCTTTAATTGATTGTAGATGTATGAACTATTTACATGGAATAAATTTAATATGTATATTAACTTCTTAAATAAATGCGATTATATCATATGAATTAAACTTTAGCGGCTAAGTTTAAGTCAAAGCTCAAGTAACTTTTCAAATGAGAATCAATATAGTTATGTGAATAGAGATGAAATTGAATTTTAAATTAACCGACAACTCCAAAATAGTTCTATAATGGAAATACAAAATGCTAAGATTTAAGCTAAAATTCAGAATAAGTCAAATTTCATAAGAGAAATTAAAAGTTTGATATATGTAATTTTAAGAAAAAATTAATTTAAATTCCAAGATATATGTTATTGGCGCAAAGCGCGTATGCTCAACGGAAGAGGTTAATTTAAAGCATACTAGCACGATTCTTGTCATTGGCCAAACACTTTCAGACCTACTCTTTTTCAGCAGACCAATCAGTTGGCGGTCTTCTGTACAATGAACTTCTGTATTTATAATTTCGTTTTTATTTTTTTTTTTTTTTTTTGGGTTCTCGTGGAGTCTAAGGGTATACATGTTCGAGGGAACACGTCATGGATAGTGCAAGTCTAGTTAATTCACTTTACTTAACAGAACTGCCGCATGAATGTTATTGTCTTGACAATTTTGTTACAGAAACTGAAAGGTATTATTTGATCATTTGTTTGATCTCGATGGTATCTATTGCCCATTGCCAGTTTTGCTTTCCACGTCTTTTTTTCCTTCTGTTGATGCTCTTTGGAATAGTCCTCATTGAAAACCCATTTAAATTTTGATGAGTAACGATTTTCCACGGACTAATTTATGAATGCCTCCAAAATCGAGTTTCTGATTTCTCTTCTGTGCCCCTTTATTGATGTTTACTTTTCTCTTTGGCTGAGAGATAAGTGGGGCCAGTGATACCCATTTACAGTAACTTCAGGATTTTCAATTTCATTAGAAGCGCCAATGTAATGGCTAAAGACTGAATTGGGAACCTAGAATACTCATTAGGTTTGCCCATACTGAATGGTAATGATAGTATTCATCAGGTTTGGTCTCACAAACAGATATGAATCAACATTTGATGCATGATGAGAAACAAAGTATCCACATGAAGATTCTAAAAGACCCCTTTTGTATCTCCAAGCGTGATTCGTGAAATCTTTTTTTCAAATATTAGTCTTTTGGAAATTGCTTCGTTGGGAAATGTTGCATGGGGCAATCGTGAGCTTTATAGCTCCTAAGTCTGCGGCGCGGAAGATCTAACTAGTGCATTAAATAATACTGAACTTTCATGATTAAGATATGTAACATCTGATATTAGTAGTAGTTGGTCATTGTTGTGTCTTTGAGGTACTGAATGAAAATTTATCTTTCCTCCTTTCACTTGTCGTATCAGTTGCTGGAATCAAGAAGCCTAAGCCCGAAGGCGAAGCGAAAAACAAGGGAGAGGAAGTCGAGAGTGGAAATGTCATAGCCCAGAATTTCACTTTCCACGAGGTAGCCAGGGCCACGAAGAATTTGTGACGGGAGTGCTTGTTGTGGTGAAGGTGGATTTCGTCGAGCATACAAAGGAACTCTCCGGGGGATTGGGCAGGCGATAGAGGGGCTTCTACTCGCTCCCTCTTCTTTATCTTTGAAAGATGTGAAGCCTATTAAATCACGCTTTCCTTTTTCGTTAGGTGGTTGCCATCAAGCAACTCGACAGACGTGGACTACAACGAAATAGGGAGTTTCTCGTCCGTGTCCTCATGTTGAGTATTTTGTCAGACTTGGTGTCTTGGCATCCTACATTTGTCTCACTAATTGGCGATCAACATATTATCACATCATATATCTGCTTGTGCAATTAGGACTCCAGTAAAGATGGTTCCATCGTCCATTCTGAAAAAAATATTGTTCCATGTGGGAAATAACATTAGAGTCTGAGAAGATTTACAGCAACAGTTACTGAAAACGAAATGGGGAACTGACTTGTACAGATCTCTGTGTTTGGCCTAGTCATGAGAAGCCT
This sequence comes from Eucalyptus grandis, assembly GCF_016545825.1. Classification (NCBI taxonomy): domain Eukaryota; kingdom Viridiplantae; phylum Streptophyta; class Magnoliopsida; order Myrtales; family Myrtaceae; genus Eucalyptus; species Eucalyptus grandis. The sequence continues at coordinate 19,778,339 of NC_052620.1, forward strand.
AATTTAGGAGGACTTCCGTGATCTTTCCTAAGGAGAAGGGATTCTATTGCAATAACTTTGTACATTTAATATCATCATGGTTTATTTTCTTGTGATGATTTTAGCAGCATGTATACAGCTTTCTTTATTACAACCCGATTTAAGTCAAAAAGGAATAACATTTAAATTGCACCTGGTTGTGTCTGACTATTTGCTTATAGCTTTTCTTGTGGAAAACGATTGAAAATTCATTATATCTCGAAAATCATGAATGTAACTTTCTAAAGTATAAGATCATAGACTAAATTAATTTCAAATAAAGTTATTCTTGAGACGTAACAACCTATCCGACAACTTTATTTTCCAAATATTTTTATCTTTCATCTTTTTTTTTTTCCATTTATTTTATTTATTTATTAATAGTTATTTCTTTTTCTTTCCCTTTCTCAGTCCATCTTCTCTTATGCGACAGCCTCTCAACTCTCTTTCTGCTTTCCGTTAGTCTTCTTCTATTTCTAATCATTCAACACTCACTGATCAATCACACGTGGAACTTCATCGACGCAGGTTCTACCCCTTAATCAATAGACCATACCTGAACTACGCCAGAGAACAACGCGCCCCGGTATTGCGATAAGAACAGCGCAACACAAACATGCTTTCCTCCATTATCATAGACCTCCGGCCACCACATAACTCCCCCCACAATTGCAGATGACCACGCAAACACACCCTAGTGTAGGGAACTCAAAGACAGAACAAGGAACAACACAGCCGAGAGAATATTGGGACCAAGCATAGCAACCAAGAGAAACATACCGAAGATGAGAATCATGACACAAATTCAATGACAAATGAATATCATATTCCAACAAAAGACGACCCATAAATGAGGCCTTAATGAGTCAAGAACAGGTTGGATTGAGGTAGCGTGACTTTCGGTTCAAGGGTTGAGAAGCACATCTTGATTTATTCAGTTCGAGCATTTCATCAAACGAGTGATATGCATTTCGATCAATGAAACACATATAAAGCGACAATTCAATTTCAAATCATCACAACAACATCAACACAGACTAAACACATTAAAAGAGCTTCAGTCACGAATATCTTTTCTCACAAACATCAAATAGAGCTCAAGGCCTCTGTTTCATTCGTAGGCGACAGAAACAGAGCGAATGGATTTTACACTGGTGAATTGGATTTCTAGCCTCGGCTGGTGTGAAGATCGGAGAATGGAAGTCCTAGACGTGTTGGCAATGAAGATCAGCACCTACAAAGGAGTTCTGAATGAGAACTAACTACTTCAAACTTCCTGGCCAGAAAACAGGGCAGAAAAGAGGAGTTTTTGGAGCAGCGGTGGGAGCAGCGGAAATCGACGGCCATGGCAGATTTCTGGCGATTGAGAACGACGAAGAAGACCTGTGAATGAGAGAAATCAGTGATAATCTTTTATTAGCCCTCGTCTCCTCTCAAAATCATGCTGTGTTTTCAGGTACACGTGTAACTAAAATCCAGAGAATTGTAATACACGTGCAATTAAAATCAAAGTACAATTTTTTGGTGAAAAATTCGGGGGTAGACAACAATTCGTGGCTAATTCGGAGATCGACAACAATTTATTTTTCAGAATCACTCGTCCGAGTAAGCACTCAACGGTCACAAAGCCCTAATATTTCCTATAATGAAACTCCCGCATCTCACTAATGATCCGCTCAGAATTCTCATCTTCTTCAAGTATTTCCTAATATTTCCTAATTTGCAATCGCACTAGCTTTCTTCTTCCCCTCCCTCTCACCCATTCTCCCTCTCTCCCTCTCTCTCTGTGGCAAAACCCACGATCATCGTCTCTTCGTCTGTTCATCTCTTCAGCACTTGGCGATAATGGGGTATCAAAGTTTTCCGGCAGCGACGGTCTACTTTCGGTCTGCAAACCGTCTTTCAAAGGGGAGAGAAAGATGAAGCTCGATTTCTCATCTCTAAATCTCTTGGCAGACGTAGCTTCTTTCATCTCCGAGGGAAAGCTAAGTCTCGGGCCTTCCATCTTTGATCGTGATGTTGAGAAGAAGGTCACCCTCGTGACCACCACCACTTTTGGGCCAATCGGTGTCGGATGGATCGTTCGGAAGAAGAGATCCCCGCGAGCGCGAAGGCCGACATTCCACGCCCAGAAGTCAAGTTCTGACCCATTTGTTGTTGTCCAAAACAACAAGCAGGAGCCTTCGAGAGCTGTCGCTGAGAACCACAAGAAGAGGCCGCGTACATTTGATTCCTCCGAAACCCAAGAATGGGGAAGAGTTTCCAAGAAACCCAAGAAAACTCCCGAGGCGGGTCTCGCGGCTCTAATCGGACCAAGCAAATTGCCGACGAAGTACATGGACAAAATTCAGGAGATGCAAGGTCGGGATCTGACGCTCGTGGTGGAGAAGACTCTTACTGCCACGGACATGAGCCGAGGCCAAAGTAGGCTCTCTATACCCAACAAGCAGATAAGGCAAGGTTTCCTGAGTGAAGAAGAGATCCGAATCCTAGATAGGAAGGAGGGCATTAAGGTTTCCGTCATTGAGCCGTGCCTCGAAGTTTCTCACGGGTTGCAACTGAAGAGGTGGAATTACAAGAGCAGAAATTTTTCTTACGTGTTGACGGAGAGGTGGAATGGGGTCGCGCATCCTTACGCGCGGAATGAACTCATGAAGGATGTTGTCATTCAGCTTTGGTCCTTCAGGGTGGATAACAGCCTTGGGTTTTGCCTCAAGAGATTTGAAGACCAACAAGGCAATGGAAAGGATGGCTGTGATCTTCCTCCTATTTCGTGAAGAAGTAATTCATGATATTTCTCTACATTCACCCTGGTACATAACTAGTTAGCTTCACTTTTCTTATACTTTTTTTAAAATTTCAATGTCTAGGTAATTTCATTCTTTCCTATTATTTTGGGACCACTATTGGCGTCTCAATGAAGTTAGAAGTGATAGGAGCTGGGGTAGTCCTCATAGATCAACTATGGTCGATCATGATTTTTGATGAAGTTTTTTGTTGTTCTCGAGTTTTTTTTCTTTTTTTGTATTTTTGGTTGCAGTTGGCATTTTTACATTCAAATGAGAAGTGTATATATTGAAATGGAATCACTGAGCATTGGAATGGATATAGACACTAAAGTGTCCATTTTTCCATATTGAGATCCTTAAAAAATTTTAACTATTTTTCATATGTTAGTGGATGTCATACGGTAAAGAACTCAGAGTCATAAAGATGATACTACCATAATAAAGTTGCCCCTTAATTGAACGAAATAGCAAGTCAATAGGTAAAAAGGGTATTTTTAGACAATCACTAGTTCGATTGACACCCACCAATAATATGTGCAACAAGAAGATTGACATTGAACAAACCAAGTTTCAAATTTCAAAACTCTGGCCAGTCTAAGTTCATCATGGTAGCATTTGACTTAGACTGCTATTCACCAAACCAACGAGGTCGGGTTTCTGATGAATCAGAGAAAACTCATTAGGAACCTGTAATTACCAACATCATTCCTGTCTTTGGATCAGCGTGCCCGTAGGATCAGAAGAGGTGAACTCATGCCGAGAGACAAAGGGAGTGAACAAAGTTGAGCGAGTAATAACAGAAAATAATATGTGAAAGAGAGGAGTTTCAATTGAAGATTTGAACTAGGCAGTTCGAGTTACAATAATTATTGCTTCTTATGGTGCAATTCTTCGGAATTCAAATGTTGACGAAATGAAAGATATTTACAGTAGAATCATAAGAAAACCGCCCAATGTGCATCCATATTCCTTTCCCCCTTCCATAAACCGACCCCCGGGAAGGAATATAACACAATCATGTGAACCCAGAGTGATCCCCGAACTCAAAGACAATCAATCTTGCACCTTTCTGTAAGTTTTCCTCTATTCCGGGCTTCAAGAACTGCTGACAAGCTCGATGCCACCACTGCTTCCCATTGAAGAATATTTACTAGCAGGGTTCTGGGTGGTCTTGACAGGGTAAGAAGCCTCCATTGCGATACCGCACTTGCCAAAGTAGTTGTTGGCCAAATTCCTCTCCATCTTGATGTATCCACTCTCGCCCCACAAGGAGCCCCACGAGTTCCTTACAAGCCAGTAGTCAGCACCATGTTGCCTCCCGTATCCAACCGCGATCACACCATGGTCCAGTGCAGTTCCACATTCGCCAGTGAACACGCCCTGCAGATTTGGCAGGGTTTAGGTTTAGTTATAACAAGGCATTATACAGTGCCTCGAAAATTCTATGTATTGCAGTTCCAATTTCATATCCATCATGGAATCTGGTTCTGATAGAAACTACGTTTCATCGCAGCCACTGATTGAAAAAGATAACAAAGTCTTAAAAGTCACTCACGGATTCATAAAGTTGGAAATCTCTGCCTCCAGCTTCAATGGCAACACTCACGGGTTGATGAGCCACAGCCTTCTTCAAGGCTCGTCAAAGGCCGGGACATCCTCGTACCCATCAATGCTCACCACCTTTGAGTTAACCTGCAATTTTTATTCGAAAGCCAGCAATCAGAATATTGAAAATTCAATCCCCTCCAAAACTCAGTTCCCAAACTAGAATGATGTCAACTTCAACAACTGATGTGAATTGCGAAGGACTCGGAAGTACTGACCTTAGACGCATCACAGGTTCCATCGACTCCCGTGTAAGAGTAGTCCTCATCAGTGTCAATGCCACCATTGTCAATGATGAACTGGAAGGCATAGTCCATGAGCCCACCATTGCAACCGGCATCGTAGGACCGGTCACAATCCACGAGCTCTTGCTCGGAGAGGGATATGAACTCGCCGGTGACGATCTGGTTGATTCCTTCCACAGCAGCTATGGTAGAGAAGGCCCAGCAGCTTCCTGTTAAAGATGAGGGAGGAAAACAAATCGGGTTTTCAGCTTGATGAGCTAAATTTGTGATTACTGCAGAGGCAGATCAATACAGCAAACGGGTAATCTGTAGCAGAAACGTGTTGATTTAATGCCAAAACGTTGTTCATGCATCTGAATTAATTTGTCAAACCCTCAATTGATGATGATCACATAAGCCTAACTTGATTGAGTAAACCCCAAGTGATGTAGGAAGACAACTGTATACTTCACTGGTTTTAGTCTATCCATGTGATGTCAAGACTTTTCTCTTTCTTTTTTTTTTTCTTTTTGGCTAAAATGCGATGTTAGACTTAACTAAAAAAATGAACTTTTTTCTTGTTGTAGCGCAAAACAAACAAGATTACTAACCAAATCAGGTTCAAAATCACTAGCCAACACAACTGAACTACCTCAAAGAGATAAGGGTAGGATTTCAATTTTCAAAAAGTCATCATATCGGGTTTGATAATCAAATCGATAGAATTCGTATCGATCCATACAAATATATATACAATCAACCCACTTCTCTTCGACCAAAAAAAAAAAAAAAACCCACTCCTCCGATATTCAATTCATGCCTAAATCGATTCATAAAATGGTGGTATTTCCCATGCTCAGTGACAAGATAATAAATTATAATTAAAATTATTAAATAGAGGTTAAAGACTAAAAGTAAGAGGGGAAAAAGCTAAGAGAGGTCAAGATGTGAAATTACCGCAAGCTCCCTGGTCCTTGACCTTGTTAACGGCGCCCTTGGTCCTCCAATCGACGGCGGCCGGCAGCATGCTGTCGTCGCAGGGGCGGGAGGCGTAGCGGTCGCTCGCGCGCCTCGCCTTCGCCACCCGGCGCATGGGGTCGCTCCGGGTGCCGAGGTAGATGGCGCGGTACTCCTCGTTGGTGAGGTCGGCGAACCGGTTCATCCCGAGGGCGTACGACCGGTTGAGGGCGGTGTGCTCGTCCACGAACCGGAGGTTGTCGCGGAAGATCTCGAACCGCCGCTCCCGCTCGCCGAGGCCGTTGTAGGCCTTGCCGTGCTTGGCGAGCCAGAGCTCGTACATGCCCATGACCTCCTCGTCAGTCCTCGCAGCGGCGGCGGCGACGGCGTAGAAGAGGAGGAGGGCGGCGGCGGCGGTGGCCGGGATCGCCATGGATGGACGAGGACGATGAAGGAGGAAGATTGGAGGAAGGAGGAGTTTGGAGAGTGTGGGAAGAAGGTGGGGTGGAAGGGGAGTTTATAAAGGCAATTTCATGGGATTTATTTAATATTTGGGTTAATATCAATGATTCAGCCCAAAAAAAGAGAAAAAAGGTGATGAAAAATATGAAAAATATGAAAAATATGAACGAGGAGGTGCGCCATGGATGGACGAGAACGATGAAGGAGGAAGTTTGGAGGAGGAGGAATAGGAGGAGGAGGAGGAAGGGAGGAGGAGTTTGGAGAGTGTGGGAAGAAGGTGGGGGTGGAAGGGGAGTTTATATAGGCAATTTCATGGGATTTAATATTTGGGTTAATATCAATAATTCAGAGATAAAAAGAAAAAGAAAAGTAATGAAAAAAATGAAATTTTTATTTATTTATTTTAATTATGTTTTTCGTGCAAGTTGGGGATGACCGGTGACCAACCGGGTTTCTTTGACCGCGGTAATTAACGAGAAGTTGCTTGGTCTTTGTACTCTCTCTTTCTCGGATTTGAATCTTCCCTTTTGTCCTTTTGTTGGTGCCGATGCAACTAGACGCGAATCTCTGCAGGATTAGGAGCTTTCGCAAATACCGCAAAGAGCTTCTTCTTCTTTTTTTTAAAAATAATTCTGTTGTAGGAAATTTGATTTTAAGAATTCGATGGAACCGGAGTTTTTAGTTTTTTAGATATTTTGTTTTTACATGGTTAGGATTTGAAGGGTTAATTGTATGGGCTAATACATAAAAAATCCATATTCACCTAACAAATTTACTCTAAACCAATTTTTAACTCACTAAAAACTCTAAATTAGTACATTCGTGACATGTATGTAAAATTATTAAGTTGGATGAGACATGACAATAAATTAATAGTTTAAGATAAATTTGTCGCATGTGTGTGCGATTTAAGATTTTGACAAGTATATGAGTTTCGGACTTTTAGTGATGCAATAACAATTTATGATAAATTTCTCATAAATGCACTAGCTTGGACTATTTCATGATATTAATCCTAATTTTATTCTATCTTCCCAAGCAATTAAGTCTTTTCGACTATAGTAATTTGTCGAATCAGTCATATTCGTCAACAAGGAGTCGCTAATGCTATCAATTTACGGATATAGCATTACTGATCTAATGAATAAATGCCAATTTTACATGACAATGGTGATGGTGTTGCATCGAGAGAGAGAGAGCATAGAGAGAGAGAGAGATAACTAGACTAGTTGGGGAGTCACTAAGGGATTTTAATACAACGAGGCTTGAGAATTTGACCAAAATCGGCTCAACCGTCTTAGTACGTAAGGTCATTGCTGACAGTTGAAAATCTATCAAAGATCGGAAATAGGTCGATTTGATTAAGATATATAATTAGACATGGGTGATTCCATCTAATTACAAAATTCTCATCGATCGGCACTAAACCGATTTTTCTGTCATTTTGGCACATTGTGCTCGTAATTGAAACTTAGCGATTTCCACGACAACCAAGAGTCGCCAATGAGTTGAAGATATACATGGTGGCTCGAAGACAATCGGCCATGAGTCCACTACACCGAAAATTCCCAAAAACTATCCAACAGTTTAGGTCACGCTGAAATCACGTTTGACTGAGTTTAATTGCAAAATTTATTCCGATTTCAAAAATTGAGAACTTTAAGGTGTCACAATTAATTTTAGGAATGTTGTTGCATATTTCCAAGAATTATTGATGATGGGAATTATTGGTGAAAATTTCCAAATGCAACAAATTAAAAGAATAAGTGAAATGCCACATTTTAAATAGGTTTTGGGCCTTTATTGTGGAACATTTGGAGAATAAATTATAAAGACTTCAATGAAAAATTGTCTTTATTAACTAAGATGGTGAAATGGTAAAATAGAAAAGGGAGAGCTTCTAGAAACAAGGCAAATTCCTAGGAATGCCCAGCACCATGAATTTCTTCAACATTTGAGTTTCGGAGTGGATAGATGTGTTCAAGCGTGGTGGGCCTCATGAGAGTGATAGGAACCCTTTTTCCATGGAAAAAAAAAGGACCAAAGGCTTGTGGAAAATGAAGAGGGGTCTCCAAAGTCTCTCTCTCTCTCTCTCTCCTCTTTTCCAAGCGTGATCCCTAGCTAGCAGCAGCGTGCGTTCGCCTCTCCCTCTTCTTTTCCTTTCTTTCCTTTTCCCTTCCTCCTTCCCCAACCGTAAAAGCTTTTGTCTCTTTCACCTTTAAAGTTTGACCCTCTATTTCGCTCCCTCTATTTCCTGCTAAACCGAATAGCAAGTAAACAGAAGCAAAGAAGACTTGGCTCTGGCGCTACAACCTGTGGGGCCACCATAAGGTTACACTTCTCTTTGTCTTGTGATTCATCCTACGTGACACAACTAATGCCGATATGGACAATTTTCATTAATACTTTAATATTTTTACTATCTTTTTTAATTTTTTAAATACTTTTCTTTCTTTTCTCCCCTTTTTTGGTTTAAAGTCTGGCAAGGCCACCAACCAATGGCCGAGGGTCAACGACCTCCGTTGACCACTAACTGAGGGCTAGCGTTGGGCAAGGGTCATGACCCTCTCCTAGGGGCAAGTGGCCCTGCTGGCACTTTGAATGGAAAAGAAAAATTAAAATAAAAAATTAAAATTAAAATTAAGGAATTATTTTTAAAATATTAATATTTGTCCACATATTTCGGCCAAAATTGAGACTATTTGTCACATCACCAATTTCGACCAAAATTGATTAGATTGAGTCAATTAGCAAAACTTAAAAAGTTTATAACTAAGCGACAAAAGTGCAATAGATGCAAGACTTTTTAGACAATTTTTCCTATGGTTGGAGACTTGGATATTCCAATAATGCAGAAGGTTCAAATTAGACTCGACTTCCGTAGGTCGAATCAAATTAGGATGCAAAAAATTAAAGTTCATCTCCATGTTGGAGTTAAGATAAAAAAGATTTCTTGATTAGTATATGAAGATCAATATTGTCTATGGGTGTGTTTATTTCACTAAAAACTTCATAATAAAGGAAAATGTTTTATGTGGAGATCATTTTTAAGGAAAATGGTTAGTTTTCATTTATTTAGTGATTGAAGAAAATCAATTTTCTTTCTAATAAAAAGGATGATATTTTCCCTCAATTTAAACTTGTTGTTTTTAGTTTTCCATCATTAAATTCTGAAAAGTTGAAAAATAATTTTTTGAAAATAGTTTTCCTTCAAAAAATCGGATTCTTTGTTTGGTCTTCAAACATGGTTTCAACGTCTGACCAAAAGAAAAAAAAAACACGGTTTCAATGAGCGCCCCAATGCTTGTTGTGGCGTAAATGTGTAGAGTCCATCGTGGATATTCCAAAGGAATTCCAAGAGGGTTTCGACAACAATAAATCTTGCATTAAGATTTGTGGATTTTTATGAGATTAATGAATTCTTTCACAAGAAATTTCGAGACTAAATACAATATGAGTTGTTTGGTATACATGAGATTGAGGAAACACCAAAGTACTTTACTGATTTGAATGGTTGTAATTTCCTTAATATTGCTTAATCCGTAGCATATTATTCTTTCAATGAAGAAAACATATCGTCCAAATCATGTAAATTCGATATCCGATTAATTTTTTTTTTATTTACTTTAAGTGACCAACCGCTTACTTTCTAGTGAAAAAAACGTAATACTTTTCTTGAGCTCCACGAAATCGCTCTAGATAGATATTTTGAGATCCTAGACATCCAATTATTGAATTCAATTTGAGGACAAACTATTTGTTCTCTCTGTTATCCGAAAAGAAAGAGCTAAGCCCTACTCAAAATCCGTGGTTCTTGTTTCGTAGGAAAATGTGTCCCTTCAACTCATTCGGCATGTCCATCGTGTACATTATTGCCAATTACTCAATTAATTATAAATTTATTATATAGAAATCAATTCAATCATATATTTTTTTAAATTTTATCAATTTAATTATAAATATTTGTGTGAAATTCCAATGTGGTCATTCCAATTGCTTTTGTTAGAAATTTTTATGTGAAGATCTAGTCATCATCGACTATTTATGTGACACATCATCACTTTAGTAATTTCTTAAGAAAACTGAATAGAAAGACTAATTATAATTCCATGCAAAGATTTAGTACTAAATTAGCAATATTGAAAATTTTAGGGTTGTATCCATACAATAAATCTAGCATTGATTAAATAATTTTCCCATGTTTATCATTAGAGCAAAAGTTGACACTTTTTTCATTTGAAAAGTGGGTTAATTTTTGTCATAAGACATAAGTTGGTACGTTTTTTAGGAACTTGTCCAAGAGGATGAAATCAAAGAATAGCCAATAAATTAGACAACCAACCCTCTAGAAGATGTAATTTTCACTTAAGATAAGGAATAGCATTAGCTTGAGTAAACGGTTATATTTTCCGTCCTACATTAAACTTAAAAATGAATCTCATGAAAGCATGGTCGAGTCTAAAAGTCTTTATTAGATCTTAAGTCGACAAGTTTTCACATGATGGTTTATGGGAATTCAATCCTTTTAAAAAATCTCCATGGTCAACCGAGAATGCATCAACTTCACGATTCCTCCCAAGTTGAGGATTACTTTCCTAAGGATCGGGTCGGAGTAGCGGATTGTGCTGGAAACGTGTTGGAAACACCATTCACATAGAAATTTTCACAAATCTATTACGTAAATAAATGGAAAAACGATTTCTAGAATTTCGTGATATCAGAAAAAATCTCTATCGATCTTCAAGTCGCTAAAGCATAGATCTCATTTCATGTGCTCGCTCTTGATCGGCAGCAACACATTCACAAAGTGTAAGGCATCCTCGTTTTCGAAACCTTTTGTGCCAAAGACTCGAGGATTTTCTATGGAGAATGTTTAGTTGTGGGAGCTGGGGTTTTCTCTCGTACGACGATAACTTTTTTAATCAAGTGGAGCATAATTTATTTTCCAAATATTTTTCTGACGGAATTATTCTATTAGTGTATATTTAACTAGTCGTATTATTTCGAGAATCTGTAGATGTTAATTGATTGAGACTATAAATTTGATCTCATCAAGGTTCGTAGAACCCAAATTGCAACGAACGGAACCAAAAATTCATAATTTGATTTCAAATTAATCTATCAATAAACCAAATCCTTTTGTTTCAATTTAAAAATTGCTCACACGATTGTATTTCCTTCCAAAATTATGAAATCAAAAGAAAAATGATAAGTTTTAGAAAATTAGAAAAATAGTTACTAAAGGTATTATCTATCATTTGAAAGATCTTAAGTGTTAGATACCAATACAGTTCAATTTCAAATGTTGATTAAAAAAAAAAAGGAAAAAGAAAAAAAGAAATAAAAGAGAGTAAATATCACACCAAACATACTCTAAAGAAACAAATCCAAGACGGCAAGCCCCCGAGACATTGCTTGCACTAACTTTTACCATTCTTTATTGACTTGCTACCCCAGCTTTGTCACGTCTCTGTGTCACAGCCCAAAAGAAAGCCCATCCAAGAGGGTTCTAAGGGGCCGTGACACATCCGTGATCAAGCAACCCTCGGCTTGTATCCCCGAGACCTAGAGTTTTTCGAGTATTCTAGAATACTCGGGGGCGGACGAAACGGTAATTGTATTCGTATGTAATAAATGCAGGTAGTTGGTAGTTGGGGAGATTTAATCTCCACCGGGTAGTTGGTAGTTGGGGAGATTTAATCTCCACCGTTAGATCGAGGAGAGATCTACAGATACAGTTTGCCTTGTCTTTGTATAAATAGAGGTCTCATCCCTCTCATTGTAATCATCGTATTCACAAGTAAATACAATCCAGAGCTTCTCTCTCTAGAGTTTCCCTTTACGATCCTTGTGAGTTGAGTGTGGGAAAGGCTGACTTGAGAGAAATTCCTAAGGCCGCACGGGAGGCAAAGGGAACGCTAGATTGATCGGCCGTGACAAGTGGTATCGAGCAAGATGTTCCAAGCGCAATGGTTGATCCACGATCGATGAGGTGCTCGCCATGGGTGGTGATTGCATTGATCGTGGGAGGAACGCCGAGAAGGGCGCTGCTAAGGGCAAGAAGACCCATGGTGGTTCGAGTTCAAGGGATCCAACGGAGGATCTTACACACCCGATGACGAAGCTAGAGTTGTTCGTCACCGATGTCCAAGGATAGGTCGACGACCTGACCCAGATCGTGGACGGAGTAGACGTCGAAAGGGAGGAGCTCGTTGCTGAGGTGCAAGAGCTCAAGACCGGCATGGGAGAGCTCTGACACGAGTTGCTGGGACCCTACGAGAAGAACTCACACAACAGTGCGAACCCTTGGAGGCCATGATGGTTGCCATGCGCGCGGAGATAACGGAGCTCAAGGGTAAGCTCGCTGAATCAGAAGCTGCATATGTGAACGGGGTAATCACCGTGCAAGGCCCACGAGTGGATACACCTAAGTCAAAGGAATTCTGGGCCTCGTGGGTGGCCAAAGACATGGACAATTTCCTCTGGTATATGGAGTGGTACTTCCAAGCCATGATGATCAACGGCGAGCAATCACGGGTAAACACTGCATTTATGTACTTAGTCGATAATGCATTGTTGTGGTGGCGTCGTCGGTCGAATGATAGGTATGGGGATCCTATCACGACCTGGGTAGATTTGTCGAGGAGTTTCGACGGAACTACTTTCCCGCTTATACGGAGGAAGAAGCTCGTGACGAGTTGAAGCGTCTCAAGTAGAAAGGTGGGGTGCGGGACTACATCAAACGATTTTTGGAGTTGTTACTCCAAATCCCTTCAATGAACTAGACGAAAGCGTACTACCAGTTCATGAGTGGTCTCAAGCCATGGACAAAGCAAGAGTTGAAGCAATTCAACGTGGGAGATCTCACGACGGCCATGACCGTGGCTGAATCGCTCGTGGAATATAAAGCGCCTTCCACATCCCGAGAAAGCCACTAGTGGGAGAGATCATGGGAGATACAATCGCCCGACTAGAGGTAGACTACCGGCTAGTCCTCACAAAACTCATGCAGAGTCGAGCGGAGAAGGATAAAGGAAGGTACACTCTTATAAATGATTTTTTTTGTGATGATCCGCACATGGCGCGAGATTGCTTGAACAAGGCCAAGCTGGCCGCCCTTTGCAAGGAGGATGAGCCTAAAGAGGAATCGCAGTTGGGTTCATTGCGACTCCTTAGCACAATCAAGTCCAAGAAAGTGAAGGAGTCTAAAGGCTTGATGTTCATGGACCCGAAGATCGGAAGCGACCACAATGAGTGCACTCGTAGACACGGGAGCATCCGATATTTTCATCTGGGAAAAGGCCGCGAAGAAACTAAACCTACGGGTTGAAAAGGGAGCCGGGTGGCTCAAAATGATGAACTCCAAGGAAGTCCCTACAATCAGTGTCGTGAGGGACATAGAGCTACAAGTTGGGCCATGGAAGAGTAAAGAAACCCTAGAGGTAATTCCCTTAGACGATTACGATATTGTCATTGGAATAAAATCCCTAGATAGAATCCATGCGGTTATAGTACCATTTGTCGAGTGTATATGCATGTTGGACAAGCATTGTCAATGCGTGATTTCGGTCCATTATGAGTCGAACCGTGATCAGAAGATGATCTCGGCCGTGCAACTCACTAAGGGAGCAAGGAAAGGTAAGGTGACAATCCTTGCAGCCTTGAAGGCGGAAGACAAGAAGGGTGAAAGGGGCAAAGTCCTCATGGAGGTGACCCATGTCCTCAATGCATTCAAGGACGTCAAGAGTTGCCAAAAAAGCTACCACCTCAAAGGGAAATGGATCATCGGATTGAGCTAGTGCTTGACGCTCGACCGCTTGCTATGGTGCCGTATCGCATGGCGCCCCTCAAATTGAAAGAGTTGAGGAAGCAAGCGAAGGAGCTGCTCGATGCGGGGTACATTCGATCATCCAAAGCTCCATTTGGTGTGCCGGTCTGTTCAAAAGAAGCACGATGGGTCACTCCGGATGTGCATAGACTATCGAGCATTGAACAAGCTAATTGTGAAGAACAAGTACTGATTCCGCTCATTGTGGATCTCTTCAATCAATTTGGTGGGCTCGGTGGTTCACCAAAGCTGGATCTCGATCGAGCTACTATCAAGTTCGGATCGCTAAAGGGGCGAGCCGAATACCGCATGTATGACGCGGTATGGATCCTACGAGTTCCTCGTGATGCCGTTCGGCCGGACCAACGCTCAGCTACTTTTTGTATACTCATGAACAAGGTACTCCACCCTTTCCTAGATCGGTTTGATGTGGTTTACATAGATGATATTGTAGTGTATAGTCGGACGCTCGATGAGCAAGTCGAAACATCTAAGGCAGGTCTTCCAAGTCTTGCGTGAGAATGGATTGTATGTTAAGCACGATAAGTGTGCATTTGCCTAAGAGGAAGTTCCGTTCTTGGGGCACATCGTTGGGGGTGGACAAGTGCGAATGGACAAGCCGAAGATTCAATTGATCATCGAATGGGAGTCGCCGACGAAGGTGACGGGGTTGAGATCATTCCTTGGCCTTACCAACTACTATCGGTGCTTCATCCGGAGCTACTCAAGCATCACCGTGCCGCTCACGAACCTACTGAAGAAGGAGAAGTCGTGGGAGTGGATGGATTGATGCCAAAGGGCATTTGATCGATTGAAGACAGCCATGACTGAGGAGCTAGTGCTGGTGTTGCCTGACCACACGAAGCCCTATGAAGTAGAGATTGACACATCGGATTTTGCTATCGATGGCGTTCTTATGTAAGATGGACATCCGGTGGCGTACGAGTCTCATAAGTTGAACGATACCAAACGTTGGTATACCATTCAAGAGAAGGAGATGACCGCAGTGGTCCACTGCCTTCAAACGTGGAGGCATTATCTCTTGGGGTCGAAGTTTGTCATAAGGACGGACAATGTGGCCACAAGCTACTTCCAGATGCAAAAGAAGTTGAGTTCGAAGCAAGCTCGATGGCAGGATTTCCTTGTGGAGTTCGACTACGTGCTGGAGTACAAGCTGGGGAAGGCCAACTTCGTGGTGGACACATTGAGTTGGAAGATGGAGCTGATGAGCGGCACGGTGAGTCGACCGAGCTATCCTTGGATCGACTGCATCAAGGAGGGGTTGACGCACAATCCAAGAGCTCAAGCCCTCATCGGATATGTGAAGGAAGGCAAGACTCGATAGTTCTGGTGTGAGGACGAGCTCCTCTACACCAAAGGAAGGTGGCTATACGTGTGATACCATGAGAAGCTGAGGATGATGTGATGGGTCATAAGGTCAGGGTTTCCTATTATCTTGTCGTTTGTGGCGTATTGATCTAGCAACCTATAATATGGTGGTATAGATATAACAATTGTCGAATTGTGGGGAGCAAAAAGTCGTATGTTTATGCTATCGAGGAAGATGAACATAATTTGACAAGTAAAACACCCTTTCCTATTGATACTAGGTTATGGTCCATGTGGTCCAATTTATCACCCGGAAGCTGTACCATTTTCCAAATGAGTCTGCGACGAAAGATGGTGAATTTTCTAGCTAGAGAAAATTAGATGGACAACAACTAATGATCAAAGAATAGTTAGCTAGCTAAATATTATATATATATATATATATATATATATATATATATATATATATATTTTCATTTCTTCTGATAACGTATTCAAATACGTATATTAAACTTGTCTCACTTTTCTAGGATTCTGTAATTTCGGCTGTGGATGGCGGTGTGGATCTTCTGCCAAAAAAGAAATAAAAAAGCAGCCTTTAATTTATATATAATCCCAAAAAATATATTATTCATTTTTTTCTTAGATTTTTCTGTGGCCCATAATGTGTTCCTCGCATTATTACAGTTCTAATT
This sequence comes from Eucalyptus grandis, assembly GCF_016545825.1. Taxonomy (NCBI): domain Eukaryota; kingdom Viridiplantae; phylum Streptophyta; class Magnoliopsida; order Myrtales; family Myrtaceae; genus Eucalyptus; species Eucalyptus grandis. The sequence goes on from NC_052620.1 coordinate 19,794,246, forward strand.
TCTAGGCCGCAGCAGGGTAAGATAATGAGCTTTTCCTCAAAATGGACAAAATCATTAAAATCACTAATTAATAAAGAAAATCATAAAAAAATCTATTTATTGGTTGCCCATACTCTCTGATTCGGATCGTGCAAGCTCCTCCATACATTATTGTATGTAGACGCATTTTGGGCACTTACAGTCTTCTATGAATAAACCAAATTAATATTAAAGGAGTTCCTAGAAACAAGTGAATTTTGTGAGAATTCCCAGAATTTAGATCTAGTAAAATTAATAACATAACATAGAAGTTAGGTCTAGTTGCGCTAATTTTTATCGTAAAATGCACAATTAAAATTTCACAATTGTTTATTATTGTTCTGGGAGATTTACCCTTTTGCCTATATTTAAAATATTGAATAAATATGTGGAAGCACTTGCTAGCACACTTTTTATTAATTCTATATTTTATTGAACATCGTTGGGAAGATTTAATTATTACGGCGGCTAGAAATGACTAATGAAACAGCGAGCATTCTTCGGAAATTGTTTGATTGTGATGAGATTTTTTTTTTTCTCCCTGTTTTGCTACTTTTGTTTTTATTTTTTTATTGGGTGAGTTGGTCAGGACAGGAATGCAGAGCTATTGGCCCCCCTCAGGCTGTCGCAAGCCTACCCCAATCACTTATCTTCCTCGGATCGAGGGGCATCACAAGAAACTGACTTTCCACCTTCTAACAAGCCTCTCTCCCTTACCTTGGATGCACTTAACACGTAAGTATAGTTCACATGCACCGTTAATCGCCGTAGAGTATAAGTACGCAAGTACGTTATATCAAACTAAAATATATTTTTTACATTCCAATTCGAGCAAATTCTTCGTACAAACACATGGATGAGATGCTAGATTAGTCGAATAAGAGCCAGTCATGTCATTGATATATAGAGATATGTTCTACATACACGGTTGGCACTTTATGGATCAATTCTTAATATGTTTGGAATGGTCGTTTCTTTGGCAATTATCAAAATGTATAAGTCACGATTTATGGACACCGGTTCGAGAAAATTTTTCTTATTTGATGATTAGAATTCCATACCATTATTACTTTGAACAGTTCATGGGTTTGAATGAAAACAAAGGAGTGGACATCACGATTCCTTCTTGATTTTCTTCTTTCTTTTCTTCTTCCCTTCTTTCTTTCTTCTCCTTATTTTACATTTGTGGCTGAAAACGAGAAAGTTAGATGGCAACTAACGGTGCAACAGTCACGACCTGGTCAGTGGTCATATCCCACGGAAGCAATCCGAGCAACCTGCATAGGCGGCACAGCCATCATCTCTGCATCCACAAGAACGTCCACACAAACTGGAGAAAAGCGACAGCCCAATCAAAGTGCCTCTCTTTCGGGCTGTCGTTTTGCGCAGAAACCGTCAGTTTCGATTGCTTTGGAGCCGTGTCGTTCTGGGAAGAATAAGAGAGTGAGAAAGAGGAAGGGGTAGGGACCTATGTGCTTGGAGAAGTTGTAAATCAGGATACTTTCATCGAGAAGAATGGAGTTGGAATCACTTTGATCATCTTGAGGGTTCCGATATACACCCCTGCCTTGGATTGCGGAGCTGTCAGGATAGCCCTGCACACTCTAGCAAATGTCTCATTGGCTGGAACAAACTATTTGGGTTCAATTCTTTCCGAATGAATTTCTCATGCCAACAAGAATTTGGAGCCAAGACATAGTTGATCCTTTGTGTATGATACTATATACTTGTCAAGATGGGAACCCTATACGTGTGGCAGAGCTGTGTGGAAATCCTGGTTTGTCTTTGGTGTCAGAAATTGCTCCAACTGCTTCAATAGGTACGTTCCATTTTCGCTTGCTTCTCTTTAGGCCACTTTCTCAAGTTCTTTTCCTCCCACTTTGATTGAACCTAATTGCTTCATCACATAATGTCATATTCTCTTGTTTGACAGTTGGCTTTCGAGAAGAATGGTTTAAATTGCTTCTCTCAATCATTTGCTTAGAAGAAGCACATTTACCTACTTTATTTGCCGAACTAGCTGTTGTTCCTGCTTATGACAGCAAAGATGTACAGTTGGGCTATGATGAGTTTTCACCCGATCAAGCGTTTCTCATTAGCACCTGTGGGAGAATAAACATCATCACTATCTCTAACGAGTTTACATTATACATTCTTGGATTATTCAGAAAAGCTAGCGGGCTTATTGATTTTTCAGTGGAAGGCAATTTAAGCCTTCCTATAGGGTCCTCTCGTATCAATGTCCTTGGTTACACACTCACCACGCTGAGAGATAATTTGCGCACAGTATGGTGCATGAGAACCCATGAGAAATACACAAGACACAAGAGGCGCACTTCTCTCCTCGGGTCTTTTGGATTTGCTTCTGTATTTGCTCCATGAACTTGAGCCTCCCCCAATTATCAGAAAAGCCATTAATCAGGGTCAGCACCAAGGAAGTGCAGATTCAAAACAACTGAAACAGTACCCTTACGAGGGGTTTCGCAGAGACATTATTGTAGTCATCGGCAACTGTTTGTACTAGGGGAGGAGCATGCAAGATGAGTTCTTATGCAAGGATGGGATTACTCTGCTTATGCAGCAGTGCATTACGGATGAAGATAACCCGTTCTTGAGAGAATGGGGTATTTGGACAATCAGAAACTTGTTCGAGGGAAAAACCAAAAACCAACAAGCAGTTACTGAATTAGAGCTCCGGGGAACTGTTAATACGCCGAAGATTGCAAAGCTTGGTCTTCGCATGGAGTTGGATCAGAAGTCCGGAAGACCAAAGCTTGTAAATTTTGCATGAAAATTGTCAAATGTCTATTAATCCACTTGATAAGCATACCTTTTTAAGTAGTTTCTTAAATTTTTCCATCATGTGTTTCTCTGATGTCTTAATCAATGGAAATTTTTTTCCATGGCATCCTGGTGGCAATTTTGGCCCCTAGACATTGAGGGAAAAGTGAGATTAAAGAAATTTTGATGAATTAGCATGTTCTTATGATGTTTGTTTTAATTTTCAAGACTATAAGTGGTGACAATATTGAGTTTTTCTCGTTTTCCTTGTCTGTGATAAAAATTTACTCTTATGGAAATAAAGGACCTTCAAATACTGGAGAAGTAAGTACGCCAGTGTTTTGAAGAAAAAAGGGTACGCCTAAGGAAGTATCGGAAAAGTATTTGTATGATTGAGGGAAGTGGTCAACTAAGAGAGGATTATGGCGATTGCCATTAGGAAGTGTCGAGCAGTTTCTTTCATCTGCAATTGGTAGCTATAAAGAACATTAGTTTTCATAGATATAAAAACTTAATGCCGTGACTCGTTATCAATTACCTTGAGTTAGATTTGGTCAATTTTCGATAAGATTCAGATCAAATAGTAATGACCACCAAAGCTCCCTCATCTTCCAGGTTCTTGCTTCTCATCTAAATGAAGTTCATAAGTAATCTGTGCATGTTTAAGAAATTGTGACATTCTGGTTGAGTATACGGAAGGGTGTCTTTAAGTTTGCGCAACTTAACAAAGTTTATTTTTCAGGAGCAAGGCCCATATAGGTGGGGCTACATTCTCGATTGGCTTCTTTTTAGTGGGTACCATAGTATTTCACCTAGAGGCCTGGAACAATGGCACATGCTTCCGGTATCATTTCCATTGCCTACGGAACATGCTGGATTAAGGGCTATACCTGCAGTACGTGCTCACCATATGGTAATTTCTTGGTCATAAGTGTTGTAGATACATGTTCAATGCATGTTGATTTCTTGGCTATGAGTGCTGCTTCTAGATGTTAAATTGACTGCGTTTGGTTTGTATATGCTGGCTTCAATATGCTGGCTATGCGTGTTGATGTCATGTTTCATGTATGTTGTCTGGGTGGTTTGGTTTGTGACAGGTTAATACTTCCATAATTTATGAGTGTTTTGATAATATATTGTCTGTTCTGGTTGGTGCATTTTTACGGGTCCATTGATGAGTGGATGTATTATTCCAAATGGATTTCTTTCAATAAGCTGGTCCAAAGTTTTGAAACTTGGTTTGTTCAATGTCAATCTTCTTGTTGCGTATATTATTGGTGGGTGTCAATCGAACTAGTGATTGCCTAAAAATACCCTTTTTACCTATTGACTCACTATTTTGTTCAATTAAAGGGCAACTTTATTATGGTAATATCATCTTTATGACTTTGAGTTCTTTACCATGCACATTTCTTTAGTGATGACATCCACTAACATATGAAAAATAGTAAAAATTTTATAAGGATCTCAATATGGAAAAATGGACACTTTAGTGTCTATATCCATTCCAATGCTCAGTGATTCCATAGTACTATATACACTTCTCATTTGAATGTATAAAATGCCAACTACAACCAAAAATACAAAAAAAGAAAAACTCGAGAGCAACAAAAAACTTCATCAAAAGATCATGGTCGACCATAGCTGATCTATGAGGACTACCCCAGCTCCTATCACTTCTAACTTCATCGAGACGCCAATAGTGGTCCCGAAATAATAGGAAAGAATGAAATTACCTAGACATTGAAATTTTAAAAAAAGTACAAGAAAAGTGAAGCTAACTAGTTATGTACCGTGGTGAACTTAGAGAAGTATCATGAATTACTTCTTCACGAAATAGGAGGAAGATCACAGCCATCATATCCATTGCCTTGATGGTCTTCAACTTTCTTGAGGCAAAACCAAAGGCTGCCATCCACCCTGAAGGACCAAAGCTGAATGACAACATCCTTCATGAGTTCATTCCGCGCGTAAGGATGCGCGACCCCATTCCACCTCTCCGTCAACACGTAAGAAAAATTTTTGCTCTTGTAATTCCACCTCTTCAGTTGCAACCTGTGAGAAACTTCGAGGCACGGCTCAACGAGGGAAACCTTAATTCCCTCCTTCCTATCTAGGATTCGGATCTCTTCTTCGCTCAGGAAACCTTGCCTTATCTGGTTGTTGGGTATAGAGAGCCTACTTTGGCCTCGGCTCATGTCCGTGGCAGTAAGAGTCTTCTCCACCACGAGCGTCATATCCCGACCTTGCATCTCCTGAATTTTGTCCATGTACTTTGTCGGCAATTTGCTCGGTCCGATTAGAGCTGCGAGACCCGTCTTGGGAGTTTTCTTGGGTTTCTTGGAAACTCTTCCCCATTCTTGGGTTTCGGAGGAATCGAATGTACGCGACCTTTTCTTGTGGTTCTCAGCGACGGCTCTCGAAGGCTCTTGCTCGTTGTTTTGGACAACGACAAATGGGTCAGAAGTTGACGTCTGGGCGTGGAATGTCGGCCTTCGCGCTCGCGGGGATCTCTTCTTCCGAACGATCCATCCGACACCGATTGGCCCAAAAGTGGTGGTGGTCACGAGGGTGAGCTTCTTCTCACCATCGCGATCAAAGATGGAAGGCCCGAGACTTAGCTTTCCCTCGGAGATGAAAGAAGCTACGTCGGCCAAGAGATTGAGGGATGAGAAATCGAGCTTCATCTTTCTGTCCCCCTTTGAAAGACGGTTTGCAGACCGAAAATAGACCGTCGCTGCCGGAAAACTTTGATACCCCATTATCGCCAAGTGCTGAAGAGACGAACAGACGAAGAGACGATGATCGTGGGTTTTGCCACACAGAGAGAGAGAGAGACGAAGAAGGGGTGAGAGGTAAGGGAAGAAGAAAGCTAGTGCGATTGCAAATTAGGAAATATTAGGAAATACTTGAAGAAGATGAGAATTCTGAGCGGATCATAAGTGAGATGCGGGAGTTTCAGAATAGGAAATATTAGGGCTTTGTGACCGTTGTGACCGTTGAGTGCTTAGTCGGACGAGTGATTCTGAAAAATAATGTTGTCAATCTCCGAATTAACCACGAACTGTTGTCTGCCCCCGAATTTTTCACCAAAAAATTTTACTTCGATTTTAATTGCACGTGTGTTACGATTCTCTGGATTTTAATTACACGTGTACTTGAAAACAGAGCATGATTTTGCGGGGAGGCGAGAGCTGATAAAACATTATCACTGATTTCTCTCAGTCACAGGTCTTCTCCGTCGTTCTCAATAGCCAGAAATCTGCCGTGGCTGCCGATCTCCACCGCTCCCACCACGGCGTCAAAACTCCTCTTTTCTGCCCTGTTTCTGGCCGGGAAGTTTGAATTAGTTGGTGTACACTTTTCCGATACTTCCTTAGGCGTACCCTTTTTTCTTCAAAACACTGGTGTGCGTACTTCTCCAAGATTTGAAGGTCCTTTATTTCCATAAGAGTAAATTTTTATCACAGACAAGGAAAACAAGAAGAACTCAATATTGTCACCGCTTGTAGTCTCGAAAATTAAAACAAACATCATAAGAACATGCTAATTCATCAAAATTTCTTTATTCTCGCTTTTTCCTTAATTTCTAGGGGCCAAAATTGCCACCAGGATGCCATGGACAAAATTTCCGTTAATTAAGACATCAGAAAAAAAAAAAAAAAAAAAAAAAAAAAAAAAAAAAAAAAAAAACATGATGGAAAAATTTAAGAAACTATAGAAAAGGGTATGCTTATCAAGTGGATTAATAGACATTTGACAATTTTCATGCGAAATTTACGGCTTTGGTCTTCCAGTCTTCTGATCCAACTCCACTCGAAGACCAAGCTCTGCAATCTCCGGTGTATTAATAGTTTCTCAAAGCTCCAATTCAGCAACTGCTTGTTGGTTTCCGGTATTTCCATCGAACAAGTTTCTGATTGTTCAAATACCCCCTTCTCTCAAGAACGGATTATCTTCATCTGCAACACACTTCTGCATAAGCAGAGTAATACCATTCTTGCATCTGAACTTATCTTGCATGCTCCTCCTCCAGTACAAACAGTTGCCGATGACTGCAATAATGTCTCTGGGAAACCCCTCGTAAGGGTACTGTTTCAGTTGTTAAGAATCTGCACTGCCTTGGTGCTGACCCTAATTAAGGGCTTTTCTAAGAATTGGGGGAGGCTCAAGTTCAAGGAGCAAATGCAGAAGGGAATTCAAAAGACCTGAGGAGTGCGCCTCTTGCATCTTGTGCATTTCCCATGGGTCCTCATGCCCCATACTGTGCGCAAATTATCTCTCAGCGTGGTGAGTGTGTAACCAAGGACATTGATACGAGAGGACCCTATAGGAAGATTTAACTTGCCCTCCCCCGGAAAAATCAACAAGCCGGCTAGCTTTTCTGGATACTCCGACAATGTATAATGTAAACTCATTAGAGATAGTGACGACATTTATTCTCCCACAGGTGCTAATGAGAAATGCTTGATCGGGTGAAAACTCATCACAATCCAACTGTACATCTTTGCTGTCATCAGTAGGAGCAACAGCTAGTTCAGCAAATAAAGTAGGTAAATGTGCTTCTTCTAAGCAAATGACTGAGAGAAGCAAATTAAACCATTCTTCTCAAAACCCAACAGTTAACAGTCAAACAAGAGAATATGACATTATGTGATGAAGACAAGAATGCAATTAGGTTCAATCAAAGTGGGAGGAAAAGAACTTGAGAAAGTGACCTAAAGAGAAGCAAGCGAAAATGGAACGTACCTATTGAAGTAGTCCGAGCAATTTCCGACACCAAAGACAAACCAGGATCTTCGCATGGCTCTGCCACACGTACAGGATTCCCATCTTGACAAGTATATAGTATCATACACAAAGGATCGACTATGTCTTGGCTCCAAATTCTTGCAGGCATGAGAAATTCATTCGGAAAGAACTGAACCCAAATAGTTCGTTCCAGCCAATGAGACATTTGCTAGAGTGTGCAGGGCTATCCTGACGGCTCTGCAATCTAAGGCAAGGGCGCACATCGGAGCCCTCAAGATGGTCAAAGTGATTCCAACTCCATTCTTCTCAATGAAAGTATTCTGATTTACGACTTCTCTAAGCACATAGGTTCCTCAGAAGCTTCAGAGATGGTACCAGAATTTCAGAATTTAAATATTTTAAGTGTCCTTGAAGTATCAAAGCAAGGACACTCCTTGAAGCAAGATCCGCACGCCCATCTGCATTTCTTGATATTTTCGCAAGAACTTCTAAGGCATCCGCTAGACTCGTGGTTTTAGACTCAGCAAACAATTGGTCGAGGATATCTTCTGGCAAAGAGGACCCCACGTTCTTGTCCATTGAAGATTAATTGTTCTTTTGGCTGCGCCCGCAGAAAGCACCTAATGAACTATGCGGCGTTTTTTTGACCCCACAAAAAAAAAAAAAAAAAAAAAACTATGACTTTTTATCGTACAAGGAACTATCAAAGACTAACTTCCATCGGGAGTCAAGGTCCCTAAGCTGAAAACTTGTCCGCAAAGCATGCCCCATTAAGAAAAAAGGCAACATATCGATTCATCAACAGTAAGGGGTTCCACGTAATAAGCGCAAAATCCACCCTTCAAACAACGAAATTGCAGCTCTGCTCCCCGAATACCAAAGCGTGCGTCTGCAGTTCTGTCGTAGGGAGGCCAATGGAGCAGCCGACTGGGCCGCCAAGGCCCATGGTAGACTTGACCTAACACATAATTGGAACATCTTTACTCCTTACATTTTGCAGGATCTTGTTGCTGCTGATGCAATAGTATCTGGATGTACTTTGACGAATACATAAATAATACTTATATGTTTCGATAAAAAAAAAAAAAACACTTGGTGGGCACGAACTACAAAGTGCATTAGAGCAAAGCGGGATCCCCGTTTGATGCTCAACTCTGCCACAGAACTACCGTTGATATGCTTGCGATCATAACCTTCATCCCTTCCAAATGCTAATTGAGCTCAACAAGGTGATTCCCGTAAAACCAAACGAAGATAGAATTGGGGGTAGAAATGAATTCAGACATGGAATTTAATTCGAATTTGCCTTCTCCTTCTCGGATTTTAGGAGAAGAGAACTTCAAGAGGTTTCTGTGAGATTCTCAAACGACGCTTTACAGAAAGTTCGCTGAGAAAGACTGTTTTGCTTACTTGTGCAAAATTATTTTCTCAATCTGGTCATATGTATTTTTGGCTTCTAAAGAAAAAAAACTTATAAAACACCAATATATTTTGGTGCAATTTTCATTCCTATTGAAAAATGGGAGCAGCGGAATTTTTCTTTTGATTTCATTATTGATGAACGTAAAAATTAAAAATGTTTTCGGTCATGCTAACCCATACATACCAGTCTACGAATACAAGATGTGAATCTTGATATCTATTTACATTTATTTACCTCGCACATTACATTTTTCTCGGTGCACATCAATATTTGAAAGTTCCCAATCATTGCTAATTAAGGTCGTCTCTTCCCGGTTTTGCCTCATCATTCCACAATGTCTCTTGAAGTATGGGATATGAGGGTCTGCCTATAGCTTCTCTTGTGGTCAAGCTGGGGCATTCTTTGCAAATTGCACATTTTAGATCTATGAATGTTGCTGGAGTTGTTTTAGGAAAAATGACATAAATGGTCCTTAAATTTTGACTCAATGTACAATATAGTCTTTGAACTTTTAATTTGTTCTATATGGTCCTTGAACTTTCAATTTATTTAATGTAATCTTTAGACTTTTGATACATGTTCAAGTGAATTCCCAAACCATATGAAATTATTTAATGTTATCATTTCATTAATTCATGTTCAGCTTATCAGATCATGATTGTGGCGACGTTGTTGCAACGGTGGCTAGCTGGCTACAACAAGTCTCAATAGATTTAACTTTTGTCATAATCTGATATTGAATTTAGATACGATCATCTAATCCTCTCATCTTTCTTTCGGCCCGTATATCAGTTTAGTTCCTAGGTTATATCCTATGGCAATATCCCCCCGAAGCTAATCTTCACACAATATCGTTGGTTTAACTCTTTGAAAAGGTTTGTAATGTTAATTGGGGCCGAAGGTATTTCCAATTTAGAAACCGGAGATCACCCATTCAATCCCATCACTTGCATGTTCATTGCTCTAGGTCTCATCGACTTGCACAGGTTAAGTGCTTTAATTTAATTGGTTTATGAGAATTGCAAGGTCTTCTATAAGCTTGCACTCATCAACCTCTGCACAAAAAAATATTTTCTAAAAAGTCATAAAAAATCATATGTGATCCCACATATATATTTTTATTTATTTGTTGTCGTAAATCCATTAGCAAACTTTATGTTTATATGGTCTGTTTTTTCTAAACCACTTTTGCTTTTAACCAATTAAAAGTTCATGATGATCAAAATAATTTATCGTAATATTTGTTATCTACACCACACATTTGTTATCTATACGTAGGGTATTGAATTCTAGATGTTTTTTTAGTGAAAAAAGTTTTCATTTCAGTGAAAAATTGAACATTCCTGCTATTTAACATGTTGGGCCCCCAAACTTTAGGAGTAGTACGACTTTTGCACTAAACTTTTAACCATTGCACGATACGTATCTAAACTTCAATTTTGTAACTGCCATCAATACTTGGTTATATTTTTCATCAGCACGTGCAATGGAAAAAAGGAAATCTTTTTTTACCCAAGATTTCCATGAAAGTCAAAAAAATGGAAAATGGAGAAAAATAAATAAATTAAAATATATGTATCAGAAAACACAACTCACTAAATAAAATCTGTCAATATTTGATGAATAAACTAATAGAACTAATAAACTATTTTAAGAAAAAGAAATGCGGTTAGGTATGAAATTTGGATAAAGTAATAAACTATTTTAAGAACAGGTTATCTTCATCCGCAACACACTCCTTGCATCTGAACTCATCTTCCCTGCTCCTCTTCCAGTACAAACAGTTGCCAGTGACTGCAACAATGTCTCTCCGAAACCCTTTGTAAGGGCACTGTTTCAGTTGTTTAGAATCTGCATTCCCTTGGTGCTAACCCTGATTAGTGGCTTTTCTGATAATTGTGGAGGCTCAAGTTCTTAGAGCAAATTCAGAAGCAAATCCAAAAGACCCGACAGAAAAGTGCGCCTGTTGTGTCTTGTGTATTTCCCGTGGGTCTTTGTGCACCATCCTGTGCACATATATCTCTCCGCATGGTGAGTGTGTAACCAAGGACATCAATAGGAGAGGACCCTGCAGAAAGACCTAACTTGCCCTCCCCTAGAAAAATCAATAATCCAAGAATGGATAATGTAAACTCGTTAGAGATGGCGACATCATCTATTCTCTCACTTAGAATCTCCCACAAGATGCTAATGATCTAGTAAAACCTCATCAAAGCTCATTTGGACATCTTTGCTATCGTCAATAGGAGCAACAGCTAGTTTGGCAAATAAACTAGGTAAATGTGCTTCTTCTAAGCAGATAATTGAGAGAAGCAACTTAAACCAATCTCCTCAAAATCCAACTGTCAAGCAAGAGAAAATGACGTTACAAAGACGAGCACAATTAGGTTCAATCAAAGTGGGAGGAAAAAAACTTGAGAAAGTGGTCTAAAGAGAAGCAAGCGAAAATGAGGTTCCCATCTTGACAAGTATATAGTATCATACACAAAGGATCAACTATGTATTGGCTTCAAATTCTTGCAGGCAAGAGAAATTCATTCGGAAAGAATTGAAGCCAAATAGTTTTGTTGGTGTCTCTCTCCAGCCAACTAGACACTTGCTAGAGCCTGCAGGACTATCCTGACGGCTCCACAATCTGAGGCAGGAATGTGCATCAGAGCCCTCAAGATGGTCAAAGTGATCCCAACTCCATTCTTCTCGATGATATTATCCTGATTTAAAACCTCTCCAAGCAAATAGGTTCCTCAGGACCTCAGTGATGATACCAGAAGTTCAGAATTCAGATATTTCAAGTGTCCTTGAATTAGATCAAGTATCAAAGCAAGGACACTCTTTGAAGCAAGATCCTCACGCCCATCCGCAGTTCTTGATATTTTGTCGTGGATATTATTTGGCGAAGAGAACCCCGCATTCTCGTCCGTTGAAGATTAATTATTCTCTTGGCTGCACCACCCACAAAGCACCTAACCAAACTGCGAATTACGAATCCTGTAAAACCAAATTATGAAGATAGAACAGGGGGTAAAACTGAAACCAGAGGTGGAATTTAATTCGAATTTTGCCTCCTCCCTCTCGGATTTTAGGAGAAGAAAGAGAACTTCAAGAGGTTTCTGCGAGCATCTCAAACGATGAAGCCTCACCGCCTTTACAGAAGTTCGCTAAGAAAGACTGATTTACCAAGTTGTTACTTGTACAACATTATTTTCTCGATCTAATCATATACATTTTTTGACTTCTAAAATAAAAATAATAATAAAACGCCAATATGATTTGGAGCGATTATCATTCCTATTGAAATATGAGAGCATTGAAAATTTTCTTCTGTTTTCATTATTGATGAACATGAAAATTAAAAATGTTTTCTGTCATATTAACCCATACAAACTGGCATATGAATACAAGATGTGAAAGTTGATATATATATACCTCTCACTTTACATTACTCTCGACGTACATCAATATTTGGAAATTCCCCATCATTGCTGTTTAAGGTCATTTCTTCTAGGTTTTGCCTCGTCATTCCACAAAATCTCTTAAAAGTTTGGGAAGTGGTGGTTTGCCTATAGTTTCTCTTGTGGGCAAGCTGTGGCATTCTTCTTGGAGATTTGCTTATTTTTTATCTATCGATGTTATTGGATTTATTTGAGGAAAAATGACACGAATGGTCTTTGAACTTTGACCAAATGTGTAATGTAACCCCTAAATTTTTAATTTGTTCAATATTCTTCCTGAATTTTAACTCAATATGCAATGCGATTCCTGAACTTTTACTACATGTTTAACTTAGTCCTTGAATATATGAAAATGTATAATGTTGTCATTCCATGCACAGATTAACAGATGGGAATATGAGTATGAAAACAGAACATGAAGCAAAATCGCACATGAGCATATGTAAAAGGAGATGTGTGACTTGGCTTATTTGTTGGAATCCGAATCCTCTAACTGAGATAAGCGCATTCCTACAGTTCCTGGCTAAGCATAATCGAATTCTGCAAGGCAACATTATTGATCCTTGTCTTGGATAATTTCACCGAATACCTTCTGTGCGTCGTCTAACACATGGCACCTCCCATCCCTTGACACCACCGCATTGAATTCAAACCAGTACTCTCGAACCAATTAGCACCAGCAACCTTATGGACCGAAGAAATAGTGAATCTCGTTCGCGGCTATGAAAAATGAACTCGTGTGTCGAATTTAATCGGGAAAGAAACGATTGGGTGAGTGTGATAATTGATGGACAAATTCCATCATCGTTGGAACGTCCTAGGAGCTGGCCGTCTACGAAGATTTCTCGACTCTTCTCTCTCTCTCCCCGTATAACACGAAGTGCATACCACGGCTATTGAAATGGAGCCGAAGTTGATCGTCGAACCCAGCGACGTGAGCCTCTTCGCAATTCGAATCCAACGGCCGACGGAACACTCAGCCGTAGGCCTCGAGCCTCTGTCTCCGATCTCGAAGAAGCATTTGCACCGATGAATCCACCGGCCTGCTTGACAACTCTCGATGTTGCTTTCTACACAGCAACCGGAGGTGAGTCAGTTCAAGGTGAGGTCTGACCGTCAGAGAACCTGACGGCGGGTTGGGGGAGACATATGAATACTTAGAATCGACGGAAATGTACCTCAGACGAGAGAGGAAATCGAGAGGAACTAGGTTCGAGCTCCTTGCGTCTTCCATGATCGGAGATGGAAGACCGGCAATGGCCAACTGGCCACCGACGGAGCTGGCGGCCGGCGGCGAAGCTAGCGAGGACGTGAAAGGCTCGCAGCGCCCAGAAGAATCCAGAACTTCGTCATTTTTCGGGTTTCTTTTTTAGGCGGGAGATCCGTGGAATGACCGAAGGCAAAGGATTGCTTTTATATTTCTCTTATGAAATGATCAAAATGCCCTGCGTTAGAATGACCAAAATCACCAGGGCAAAGGATTCGTCGTGTGCTGAACTGGTGTTGGCAATTGCTCTGAAGATTTTGGCCAACTGGTTAGTAGACTTAACTACCCGACACCTGTATTTTCCAAACTATTTTTATCTTCTACTTTTATTTTTTTTCTCGTTTATATATATATAAACGAGAACCGCCCGGAACCGGACTGGAACCGCCCGGAACCGACAGTTCTTGAGGGAACCGGTCCGGTTCCAATTTTTGGGAACAAGTTCGGTTCCCGGTTCCATGGGCAGATCCGCCTGCCCGCCCACCTGGACCGGACCGGTTCTATGTCTAAATAGTCAGCGCTCACTGATCAATCACACGAGGAACTTCATCGACACAGGTTCTACACCTTAATCAATAGACTATACCCGAACTACGCCAGAGAACAACGCACCCCGGTACTGTGATAAGAACAGCGCAACACAAATATGCTTTCCTCCATTATCATAGACCTCCGGACACCACAGAACTCCCACCACAATTGCAGATCACCACGCAAACACACCCTAGTATATGGAATTCAAAGACAGAAAAAGAAACAACACAGCGAGAGAGAATACTGGGACCAAGCATAGCGACCAAGAGAAACATACCGAAGATGAGAATCATAACACCAATTCAATGACAAATGAATATCATATTCCAACAAAAGACAAACATACCGAAGATGAGAATCATAACACCAATTCAATGACAAATGAATATCATATTCCAACAAAAGACAAACATACCGAAGATGAGAATCATAACACCAATTCAATGACAAATGAATATCATATTCCAACAAAAGACGACCCATAAATGAGGCTTTAATGAGTCGAGAACAGGTTGGATTGAGGTAGCGTGACTTTCGATTCAAGGGCTGAATAGAAGCACATCCTGATTTATTTAGTTCGAGCATTTCATCAAACGAGTGATATGCATTTCGATCAATGAACCTGTACACATATAAAACTATGATTCAATTTCAGAAAATCACAACAACATCAGCTCACATTAAACACTTCAAAAGAGCTCAAAAGAGCTTCAGTGACAAACTCTTTTCTTACAAACATCAAATAGAGCTCCAGGCCTCTGTTTCATTCATACGCAACAGAAACAGAGCGAACGGATTTTAAATGGGTTAATTGGATTTCTAGCCTCGGCCAGTGTGCAGATCGGAGAATGGAGCCCCTAGACGTGTCCGCACTGAAGATGAAACTTCCCGGCCAGAAAACAGGGCAGAAAAGAGGAGTTTTGGCGCCGTGGTGGGAGTGATGGAGATCGACAGCCACGGCAGATTTCTGGCGATTGAGAACGACGAAGAAGACCTGTGACCGAGAGAAATCAGTGATAATCTTTTATTAGCTCTCGGCTCCTCGCAAAATCATGCTCTGTTTCCAGGTACACGTGTAATTAAAATCCAGAGAATTGTAATACACGTGCAATTAAAATCAAAGTACAATTTTTTGGTGAAAAATTCGGGGGCAGACAACAATTCGTGGCTAATTCGGAGATCGACAACAATTTATTTTTCAGAATCACTCGTCCGAGAAAGCACTCAACGGTCACAACGGTCACAGAGCCCTAATATTTCCTATTTTGAAACTCCCGCATCTCACTTATGATCCGCTCAGAATTCTCATCTTCTTCAAGTAATTCCTAATATTTCCTAATTTGCAATCGCACTAGCTTTCTTCTTCCCCTCCCTCTCACCCCTTCTTCGTCTCTCTCTCTCTCTCTCTCTCTCTCTCTCTCTCTCTGTGGCAAAACCCACGATCATCGTCTCTTCGTCTCTTCGTCTCTTCAGCACTTGGCGATAATGGGGTATCAAAGTTTTCCGGCAGCGACGGTCTATTTTCGGTCTGCAAACCGTCTTTCAAAGGGGACAGAAAGATGAAGCTCGATTTCTCATCTCTCAATCTCTTGGCAGACGTAGCTTCTTTCATCTCCGAGGGAAAGCTAAGTCTCGGGCCTTCCATCTTTGATCGCGATGGTGAGAAGAAGGTCACCCTCGTGACCACCACCACTTTTGGGCCAATCGGTGTCGGATGGATCGTTCGGAAGAAGAGATCCCCGCGAGCGCAAAGGCCGACATTCCACGCCCAGACGTCAACCCATTCGTCGTTGTCCAAAACAACAAGCAAGAGCCTTCGAGAGCTGTCGCTGAGAACCACAAGAAGAGGTCGCGTACATTTGATTCCTCCGAAACCCAAGAATGGGGAAGAGTTTCCAAGAAACCCAAGAAAACTCCCAAAACGGGTCTCGCGGCTCTAATCAGACCAAGCAAATTGCCGACAAAGTACATGGACAAAATTCAGGAGATGCAAGGTCGGATATGACGCTCGTGGTGGAGAAGACTCTTACTGCCACGGACATGAGCCGAGGCCAAAGTAGGCTCTCTATACCCAACAAGCAGATAAGGCAAGGTTTCCTGAGCGAAGAAGAGATCCAAATCCTAGATAGGAAGGAGGGCATTAAGGTTTCCCTCATTGAGCCGTGCCTCAAAGTTTCTCACGGATTGCAACTGAAGAGGTGGAATTACCAGAGCAAAAAATTTTCTTACGTGTTGACGGAGAGGTGGAATGGGGTCGCGCATCCCTACGCGCGGAATGAACTCATGAAGGATGTTGTCATTCAGCTTTGGTCCTTCAGGGTGGATGGCAGCCTTTGGCTTTGCCTCAAGAAAGTTGAAGACCATCAAGGCAATGGATACGATGGCTGTGATCTTCCTCCTATTTCGTGAAGAAGTAATTCATGATACTTCTCTAAGTTCACCACGGTACACAACTAGTTAGCTTCACTTTTCTTATACTTTTTTTAAAATTTCAATGTCTAGGTAATTTCATTCTTTCCTATTATTTCGGGACCACTATTGGCGTCTCAATGAAGTTAGAAGTGATAGGAGCTAGGTAGTCCTCATAGATCAGCTATGGTCGACCATGATTTTTTGATGAAGTTTTTAGTTGTTCTCGAGTTTTTCTCTTTTGTATTTTTGGTTGCAGCTGGCATTTTATACATTCAAATGAGAAGTGTATATAGTGCTATGGAATCACTGAGCATTGGAATGGATATAGACACTAAAGTGTCCTTTTTCCATATTGAGATCCTTATAAAATTTTGACTATTTTTCATATGTTAAGTGGATGTCATCACTAAAGAAATGTGCACGGTAAAGAACTCAAAGTCATAAAGATGATATTACCATAATAAAGTTGCCCCGTAATTGAACGAAATAGTTAGTCAATAGGTAAAAAAGGGTATTTTTAGGCAATCACTAGTTCGATGGACACCCACTAATAATATGCGCAACAAGAAGATTGACATTGAACAAACCAAGTTTTAAAACTCTGGACCGGCTTATTGAAAAAAATCCATCTGGAATAATACATCCACTCATCAATGGACCTGTAAAAATGCACGAATAGACAATATATTATCAAAACACTCATAAATTATGGAAGTATTAACCTGTCACAAACCAAACCACCCAGACAACATATATGAAACATGGCATCAACACGCCAGTCTTTCCTATGAAATATGTCAATACGTGCCATCATCAATGTGGTACTACATAACACAAACTCCCATGAAGCTTGTGAAGGATGTCAAAGTCATTGGATATATCTGTAAATACTTCATGATCAAATTAGCTAACTGATCTCAAAGGAGTAACAAAAACTCCGACTATATATAGGCTATGAAATGCTATGTCAACTATGGTTAGAACCCTTTTCAAATTACAGGCTTTTCCACAGGTAGAGAGTTGTCTAAATATCTAATTATGGAGAGTACACCAGAAGCTGCTTTCAAGCTTAGGAACAAGGAATGCATCCAAAAATGGGAAATCAGTAATTCATGAGAGATGAACCACTAGAACACACATCGGACGTGTCTAAAATCCTTTGCCTTGGAGAAGACAAAGTACTAGCAGCAGCATCAACTTACAAGTTTATGATGCTTTTCCTTTTCTGAGCATTTAAGCTTGTTCTTTTTTTGGGAACCCCGGCAATGGGACTCAGTAACACTGCTTCTTTCTGGGGTAGCGACACCACAGCTTGAGCTTTTGCTACAACCGATGCATCATCATCTCCTGCAGGAAATACTACACCTTTATTGCTACCACAATCTGCCAAAGAAGAAGTTAATAAGTAATCAACATTTAGACAGTAATCAAGAAGAACAAAACAAGTATGCTGGAAACAAAGGGTAAATATGCTTGGAACAAATGCTTGGTAGAAACATTATAGGTAGGCATTCTATTTCAGGGTAGGAGCCCAAGATCTCAATATGTCCGAATTTTTCAAGGTAGATATACCTCTTTTTCTCAAGACTATCCGCTGATTACTTATTAAACATACTACACAAACACCTCGTATCCGCTGATTACTTATTAAACATACTACCCAACTAAATCGCTTCTAATTCAGAATATTGAGCAAACTACCAATGCAAATGACATACATTTCACTTGTGAGCATGATGCCTAAACATTCAAATGACATACATTCAGCAAGTTTTAAGCATGGACAGCATCTCTAATCATGAATCTCGCAAATTTTAAGTAAATACGGTATCTATTGCTTTGAATTCAGCATATTTTGGAAAATATAGTGGCATGTGTAGCCTTGAAGCCAGCATATACAAACCAAACGCAGTCAATTTAACATCTAGAAGCAGCACTCATAGCCAAGAAATCAACATGCATTGAACATGTATCTACAGCACTTATGACCAAGAAATTACCATATGGCGAACACGTACTGCGGGTATAGCCCTTAATCCAGCATGTTCAGTAGGCAATGGAAATGATACCGGAAGCATGTGCCATTGTTCCAGGCCTCTAGGTGAAATACTATGGTACCCACTAAAAAGAAGCCAATTGAGAATGTAGCCCCACTTACATGGGCCTTGCTACTTAAAAATAAACTTTGTCAAGTTGCACAGACTTAAAGACACCCTTCCATATACTCAACCAGAATGTCACAATTTCTTAAACATGCACAGATTACTTATGAACTCCATTTAGATGAGAAGCAAGAACCTGGAAGATGAGGGAGCTTTGGTGATCTTTACAATTTGATGTGAATCTTATCCAAAATCAACCACATCTAACTCAAGGTAATTGATAACGAGTTGCGGCATTCAATAACAAAATAGAGCAACTCTGTTTCACTCAACTTGACAAACAACTCCAGGCTACTGATTGAAACAAGAAAGGTCTCTGTGGCAATGAAGTAAAAGGTGGGAGCAACGAGGTACTCTGAACAGGAAGCATTAATAGATGGGAATATGAGTACGAAAACAGAACATGAAGCGAAATCACATATGATCATATGTAAAAGGAGATGTTTGACTTGGCTTATTTGTTGAAATCCGAATCCTCTAACTGAGATGAGCGCATTCCTACAGTTCCTGACTAAGCATAATTGAATTCCGCAAGGCAACATTACTGATCCTTGTCTTGGATAATTTCACCGAATACCTTCTGTGCGTCGTCTAACACATGGCACCTCCCATACCTTGACACCACCGCATTGAACTCAAACCAGTACTCTCAAACCAATTAGCACCAGCAACCTTATGGGCCGAAGAAACAGTGAATCTCATTTGCGGCTATGAAAAATGAATTCGAAATTCGACACACGAGTTTAATCGGGAAAGAAACGATATGATGAGTGTGATAATTGATGGACAAATTCCATCATCGTTGGAACGTCCTAAGGAACTGGCCGTCTACGAAGATTTCTCGATTCTTCCCTCTCCTCGTATAACACAAAGTGCATACCACGGCGATCGAAATGGAGCCGAAGTTGATTGTCGAACTCAGCGACGTGAGCCTCTTCGCAGTCCGACGCCAACGGCCGACGGAACACTCAGTCGTGGGCCTCGAGCTTCTGCCTCCGATCTCGAAGAAGCATTTGCACCGATGAATCCACCGGCCTGCTCGCACAACTCTCGATGTTGCTTTCCACACAGCAACCGGAGGTGATTCAGTTCAAGGTGAGGTCTGACCGTCGGAGAACGTGACGGCGGGTAGGGGAGACATATGAATACTTAGAATCGACGGATATGTACCTCAGACGAGAGAGGGATTCGAGAGGATCTAGGTTCGAGCTCCTTGCGTCGTCCGTGATCGGAGATGAAGACCGGCAGTGGCCAACTGGCCACCGACGGAGCTGGCGGCCGGCGGCGAAGCTAGTGAGGACGTGAAAGGCTCGCGGCGCCCGGAAGAATCCAGAACTTCGTCATTTTTCGGGTTTCTTTTTTGGGCGGGAGTCCGTGGAATGTCGGAAGGCAAAGGATTCCTTTTATATTTCTCTTAGGAAATGACCAAAATGCCCTGCGTTAGAATGACCAAAATCACCAGGGCAAAGGATTCGTCGTGTGTTGAACTGTTGTTGGCAACTGCTATGAAGATTTTGGCCAACTGGTTAGTAGACTTTTATCTTCTACTTTTATCTTTTTTCTCGTTTATTTACATAAATATCTTTTATAGTTATTTCCTTTTCTTTTTGTTAGTAGCTTTCACTTGCTCAGCTCATCCGATAAACTCCACTTCTCTCTAAGTTTATTTCTTGATTGACATTCACATATGAAGATTTATCTTACTGACCGCCCTTACGAAATGTTCATTGGTTTGTCTACATAGTATATATCTTGACAGTTTAAAATTCACTTGATCATTGTAATAATTGAAGCCAAATGTTCGCTATGAAGTCGTTGATGTTTGCGCACACCAAATGTTCAATGTTTTGTACGGATGATATATGTTTTGGTGATATTAGACTCGCTTATGCTCAATCCCTGGTCACTTTGGCATGTTTGAACGCCATTTTAAGGAGTGAAATTTGGCTTGTGGTTGTTGGAATGCGCGCTGGCCAGCACCTGTTAAGCACGACTTTGGTGTGTTTCAATCTCATGGGAGGAAGACATTGGTTGTGTTCATGATGACGCATTAATATATTGCTCTTTGCTCATCATTTTTAGCGTGTTTCAGTCTCATGTCCATATTAAATAGCTCAGAATTTATATCGATATATTATTAAGTCATTGCATTTTCACGGCTTTAGTATGTGGAACATAATCCAAGACCTTGCTTCTCGTGACTGTTTCTTCATTGAATGATGAGTGCTTCGTTCTTTTTGCGAGCAAGGCTTGAGATACTTAATCGTAAATAAGCATACTTGAATCTTGGCAAGTTCTTGTAAAATTGATGCACTTGTTAAGTTGTGCATGCTGTATACTTACTGAAATTGAATGCCTACCCTGTTCAGTGTGATTTTACAATGTTGGTTGAATCTCATTATGATGTTATTTTGATCCATCATACATCTACATTCATATAATAGAACGTTACATGGAACTTGTGTTTTTATTCAAATCGTGACATTTTGAAGCTTGAAACACCTTGGAAATGATAGATATACTTGCTGTCCAGATTTGCAATGAGTTAAATTGAGTTTCCTATGGTGCCATACACATACCATTGGGGTCACCCAGGCATGTTTGTTCACGTGGGAAGTGGTATTATGAAGTGTTTCGATCTTCCATCAAGTTGTTTAATTAAAGTATTCCTTTTAGTTTGACTACTCCATGGATGTCTAAGAAAGTGAGTGTCCAAAATGGAGATTCAGAAGATGCGCTTGCAGCTTCTTATTCTAATGTGCTTCTGATAATCAAGAGAGAGAGTGTGGGTTTTCAGAAGAACAGAGTCTTCTTCATGGGCATTATGGTCAATTAAAACTTGAAAGAATGCGTATGAAGCTATTTAAGTTATGGAATCAAAGCCACCCTTTACAATTTTATTTTATAACAAGTCAGTGTGAGTACATGTGAGGGAGCAAAAAGTTATAGGACACTCTTGAAACCTAATGTGACCTAACCATAAAATTTCAGTGTTACAGAAAATTTTTCCTTTGAATGAAATTTTTTTTTTTTTTTTTTTTTTTTGGAAGAGGAAGGACAACAAATGCAGTTTTCAAGCTTATGGAATTTAAGCCAATCCTCAGGATTATCACTCTCAGGCTCAAATTTTTTGAAAGGCTGAATTTGGTCCCTGATTATTGCTCATTGTGTTTGGTGGAATATTTGAATTTCTTCATACAATGTTAATCCCGTAAGATTAAAGAATTCCTGCTTCCCCCCATGTTGTATTTTCATGTCCGCTAATTCGTGCGATGTGCTTGCAACAGATGATAACCAGGAGCAGTTCTTCAAAGAGTCGAGTGAAGGCCATACATGATGAATTAAATGCGAAGGAAGAGGACTTTGAGAGGGAACAAAAGGAGAAGAGGGAGCGATTAAGGCAATCAAATGCTAATGCTTCAAGTGCTGAAGATAAGGAGAGGGGTACTGAAAAGCTTTACCGTGCTGTTTCCGTTTTGTTTCATGCCTCAATAATTCGGTTTTGGTTCAGGGTGGAGAAAATTGCTGAGTTCCTACAGGTTCAGGAAAAGGAAATGGAGGAATTTGTGGCTAAAAGAGAGATGCTGGAGAAAGAGCATGAAGACAAGCACGTGGCGATGAAGAAGAAGCATTGAGATGAGGAAGTGGAGTTGGAGAAGGAGTTGAAGACCTAACTCACTCGACTGATGGAGTCGTACTCCCACCATTGACTTGGACAAGATGTGGACGTCGCCTCTCTTACATGAGAGGAGAGTGGAGGAGGCCTTCGACTTTTCAATGTGTTATATGGGCTAGACTTGCAGCTATTCTAAACTTGTGCACTGTTTATTAGGTTCATGTTTTTGAGACCAATGACTTTGGGCATAAGAGTAGTAGTGTCAAAACTTTCGTGCGGCGTTTACTTGAGTACTAAAACTTTTTATTTTTTTGCTTACTCGAATGCCACATCGGGGAAAAATTGATCACTTGAGTGACAATTTCAGCGAAATATCCTACATAAAACTTTTTTTACTTCTAATTTTTTTGAATTTTTTTATTTCCATATGTATTTTTTGTTTTTTTTTTTTTTGTATTTTTTTCTCTAGGGCCAACAAGGGTCACTAGCAACCCTCGCCGGCCACATCCTTACTTTTCTTTCATAATCGTCAACATGACTAATGGCTGCCTGGCCCTCAACTGCGAAGGCCCTAGGCGATGCCCCGAGGGCCCTCATCAGCTACTGGCAGCCGCAAGTGACACTGCCCAAAGCAAGCAAGGGTTGTTGCGACCTCGCCAATGGCCGGTGAGGCCCCAACAGCCTCGCCAAAGCCTTCGCGGTGAGGGCGGCTAGATCTAGGTGAGGGCCAGCATTATACCCTACGTATATAATGCTGGGCCGATCCTTATCAAAAGAAATTTTCTTGGGTAGATATTATTGTCTAGGTAACAAATGTTACAATAATTTCTTTTATCGTGAATTTTTTTTTTTATTAATTAAGGTGAGAAAGGGCTAAAAACAGCATATTATGACAAAATAAAAGATTGTTAACCGATTCACCAGGAGAAATAAAAAATCATGCAGGGAAGAATATCGATGCGGTTTGTTTCAACTTCTATCAAAATATTTATTTATAATTCAGGGACACAAGTGCAAAGGCCAATGGATGCAAGTCTACGAAAGACCCTGCAATCCTCATAAAGCAATTAAATTGAGACATGTAACCCATGCAAGTTGACGACACCAAGAGCAATTTATATGCAAGTGGTGGGATTGAATGGGTGATTTCCAGCTTCTAAATTGGAAATCTCTTGCGTTCCCAACCGGCTATGCCGGCATTTTCAAAGAGTTAAAAAAGACGTTGATGTGTGAACATTCACTTTGGAGTGGAGAACATTGACTTTGTTTTCCCTCAATAAGATAAGCGAGTCATCTTTGAAGTCTCCAATGCAGATGGAGATACCATGATGATAGGATATGACCTCGGAACTGAACTAATGTATGAACCTGATAGAAAGAAAAGAGGATTAGATGATTGTATCTAGATCTGATATGAAATTATGACAAAGGTTAAATTTATAGATTGTTGTTGTAGCCACCATCGCACCAGTGTTGCCACAACCATGATTTGATTACCGTCTATACCTACATCATCATTTCCTTTGAAGCCCTGCTAATGTCATGACAAAATGTTTGTCTCTAGCCTACAAAACCATTCACCGCCACCACCTTTCACCACCGCTTTATTTGAACATAACAAGTTGCCACAGTTGCTTGTTGTTTGTGGCTGCCTCGATTGCTTCATCATCATTGCGGCATCGCTCACAAACGAGACCATTCCACTCAATAACTAGGCCACTTCTCAATCTGTTAAAAATGTGTATTGCGTCGTGTCATTTTTCCATCCTTTATCCCATTGCGATTGTGTGCTTTGCTAGCCTTTTCTCATCAAACCCTTGCAAAATTGGCCCATCTCAGTTTGTCATCCTAGCATTTGACTTGCTTTGGATTCACCCAAATGTTTTTCCATAAGTAAATAAACATGTGCTTCACTATCCACCTCTCCGCGAGCAATGTTAATTCTTCTAAGAATTTGTAAAGTCATGTCTTCAAAATGAAAAAGATTCGATATATTATGAGTTATGAATAACATATTTGTTACATTAAATCCAGATCGAGCGTTTACTACAATTTGGTATTTGTGAATGGTTTAATAGTTGTTTTAAGAAATGGCCCGTGAAATATATTATGGTTGAAAAACGGAGTTGAGAAAAATCATACGTTTTGTTATGTGAGAACAGTTAGTGATATTGATTATGGATTTGATTCTTGGTATTGAAAGATGTTGGTTTGGTGCTTAATATCGTTGTGAACCCAATTGAGGGTTTAAGGGTATATGAATACTACTATGGGATACTGTTGTGAGCCGAGCCATCGGCATTATTGGTGGAGATCTAGCCAAGGAGAGAATCTTGATTGTCAATGTCATGAGACGTTATGCATGATCATGGTTAGATATTTAAATATGAATTTATTCAAATGAAGTTATTTGAGTTTGGTTCATGGAGTGGACCATTGATGTGTGATTTGAGATTATTCGATAGAATGGACCATTGACATGTGATTAAATGAGATTAATTAATAAAATAGACCATTGATAGTTTATTTATTGTTGTTATTGATCTTATACGTAAAAAGATTTCTAGGATGTTATTTACTTTTGATATTTTACATGTATAGTACTTTGGCTTTGAGATTGATGAATGGTGATATCGTGTTTCAAAGGTTATAGTGAATATTCAATCAACTTAGAGAAGATGCATTGCTCACTGAACTATAATTACTCACCCTATGCCTTTTGATTTTTTTCAGGTTCTTTAGCTAGCAATAAGTAGCATAAGAGCGATATCGGCAAGGGGACTTTTGAGAATTGGATTTTGATGGTTTGAAACCATGTCCTTCATGTGGATGGACACCCATGTCATCTCTCAATTTGATGGTTTTGAGGTGTTACAAGAACTCTTAGCCAATAAGATGGACTCAAGCCACATTAGGCTTTCCATAACCAAGTTGCAAGTATTCACAGGTTTTTTGAGCGACCCAAAGATCAGAGCTCTACATAGCAAGGAAAGCATTAAGATTTCTCTCATTCAGCCATGCATCATGAGCCCAAAGGTTTCCCAACACGATGGGCTGAGGATTATCCAAGAGACTGGGTGAGCCTTTAAGTGCTAGAGTTTTTTTTTTTTTTCTCTATTCTTGAATATTTTTGGGAGTGGGTAATATGGAAAATGTACACCAAGAGTATTCCTGTAATTAATGTGGGTGGTTGGTAGATTGGAAAATAAAATCTTCACCGTTAGATTGAGGAGAGAACTACGGTTGTGATTCAAAGAGTACTTGTATATATGGGTCTCATTCCTTCATTCATTTGTATATCTCACAAGCAATAGAAATCTAGAACTTCTCTCTCTAAAGTGTTTCTTGTTATGATTCGCGAACGCTCTCAAAGTACAACATAGGTTACAACTCAAGAAGTGGAGTTACACGAGCTAAACTTATTCTTATATGTTGACTGAGCAGTGGAATGTGGTCATGCATCCTTACATGCGGAATGGACTCTCATCCAACTTTGTCCTTTAGAGTGGGTGGTAATGTTTGATTTTCCCTCACAAAGGTTGAAGCACTAGTCCAAGGTAATGGAAAGTTTGGCTCGTTAAGGAAGTTACAATTTAGCTTGTCATATATTTATTAACAGATATTTCTATCTTCGAATTTTTGAAGAGATTAAAAAAAGATTTAAAAAATAAACAGAGAAAAACATAAATAATAATAGTCAAATCAATTATAATTTATCCTATGCTAAATTCAATTATGTAATTTAAAGAGATTACTTTACTCATATTATTTAATTTTTACCACATAGTAAAAGGAATGGATTAAAAAAATCACCACTCACAAAAAATTAAAATATTAGTTAATAGAAATAAAAAGTATGATCCTGATGACTCTCAATCTCTTGGAGGACAGCAAGGGGTGTGCAAAGATGTACAGTTAGGCTATGATGAGTTTTCACTTGATCAAGCATTTCTCATTAGCATCCTGTGGGAGAATAATTGTCATCACTATCTCTAACGGGTTTACATTATACATTCTCGGATTATTCAAAAAAGCTAGCAGGCTTGTTGATTTTTCCAAGGGAGGGCAAGTTAAGTCTTCCTATAGGGTTCTCTAGTATCAATGTCCTTGGTTACACACTCACCACGCCGAGAGATAATTTGCACACAATATGGTGCATGAGGACCCATGGGAAATATACAAGACGCAATAGGCACACTACTCTCCTTGGGTCTTTTGGATGCGCTCCATGAACTTGAGCCTCCCGCAATTATCAAAAAAGCCATTAATCAGGGTCAGCACCAAGGCAGTGCAGATTCTAAACAACTGAAATAGTATCCTTACAAGGGGTTTCGCAGAGACATTGTTGCAATCATCAGCAGTACTGGGGAGTAGCATGCAAGATGAGTTCAGATGCAAGGATGGGGTTACTCTGCTTATACAGCAATGCGTTGCAGATGAAGATAATCCGTTCTAGAGAGAATGGGGTATTTGGACAAGTATTTGGACAATCAGAAACTTGTTCAAAGGAAATACCAAAAACCAACAAGCAGTTGCTGAATTGGAGCTCTAGGGAACTGTTGATACATCGGAGATTGCAGAGCTTGGTCTTCGAGTGGAGTTGGATTAAGAGGACTGGAAGACCAAAGCTTGTAAATTTTGCATGAAAATTGTCAAATGTCTATTAATCCACTTGATTAGCATGCCCTTTTCAGTAGTTTCTTAAATTTTTTTCATGATGTGTTTCTCTAATGTTTTAATCAACGGAAATTTTTTCCATGGCATCCTGGTGGCAATTTTGGCCCTTAATTGAGTAAAAAAGCAAGATTAAAGAAATTTTGATGAATTAGTATGTTTTTATGATGTTTGTTTTAATTTTCGAGACTACAAGCGGTGACAATACTGAGTTTTTCTCGTTTTCACTGTCTATGATAAAAATTCTCTTATGGAAATAAAGGACCTTCAAATCCTGGAGAAGTAAGTACGCCAGTGTTTTGAAGGAAAAAGGGAACGCGTAAGGAAGCATTGGAAAAGTATTTGTATGGTTGAGGGAAGTCGTCAACTAAGAGAGGATTATGGCGATTACCATTAGGAAGTGTTGAGCAGTTTCTTTCCTCTGCAGTTTGTAGCTATAAAGAACATTAGTTTTCACAGATATAGAAACTTAATGCCTTGCTTCTTCTTGCTAATTTCTCAAACTTTATACTTGCACTCTTTTTGTTGTTTCGGTGTTCCTTAAATGGTAAAATCCGGTTCATCTAGACTTTCTGGTGGCATTGACGCTCTTAACAATGACTTTAACAGTGTCAACATATATGGTTGATGAAAAATCTTTTTTTTTGGGGGGGAGAGAGGAACTTAGGATAATTCCACTGGAACAAAGTTTATTTTGGCATATTTGAAGTCTTCACCTCTCGAGCCAGATTGGAAGGAGGATGAGGATGTTTACTTGAGATTTAGGAAGCATGCAATACGCGTTTTGAGGTACCGGTGCCATTCTACTTGAGTCCTCACTCTTTGTACATATTAGTCTACTTACTTTCTACACTTTGTACATCCACTCGTATACTTAATCAATCAACCGTTGTCTTCAACTTTCAAGTATTTTGTCATATTCAAACTTGGTATTTTGGCATCCAACATATGTCATGCTAATTGGCATGTAATACTATTGGCGGTCAACATATTTTCACATCATACATCTGCTTGTGCAATTAGGACTCCAGTAAAGATGGTTCAATCATCCATTCTGAAAAGGATTGTTCCATCCTAGAAAGAACACTAGAGCCTGAGAAGATTTACAATAGCAATTGCTGAAAGCAAAATGGGGATTTGACCTGTAAAGATCTTTGTCCTGCTTAACAATGAAATACCTAATTCAGGAGAGTTTCTAGGATTTCTCCTAAAGAGAAGGGGTTTTGTTGCAATAACTTTTTACATGTAATCTCATCGTGGTTCATTTTCTTGTGATGATTTTAGCAACATTTTATATAGCTTTTTTTTATTACAACCCAATTTAAGTCGAAAAGAAATAACATATAAATTACACCCGATCATGTTTGACTAGCCGCTTATAGCTTTTTTATCTCATTATGTATTTCATCTAAAGTTAAATGATCGAAAATTCATTTTATCCCGAAAATCATGAATGTAACTTCCTAACTTGTCGTAAGATTACAAACTAAATGAAATTCAATTAAAATTATTGTTAAGACTAAACAACCTATCGGACAACCTTATTTTTCAACCATTTTTATCTTTCATCTTTTATTTTTTAATATTTATTTTTTTTTATCTTTCATCTTTTCTTTATTTCCGTTTATATTTGTTTATTTTTTAATAATTATTTCTTTTTCTTTCCCTTTCTCAGTCCGTCGTCTCTTATGCAACAGCCTCTCAATTCTCTTTCTGCTTTCCTTTAGTCTTCTTCTATGTCTAAATAGTCAGCGCTCACTGATCAATCACACGAGGAACTTCATCGACACAGGTTCTACACCTTAATCAATAGACCATACCCGAACTACGCCAGAGAACAACGCACCCCAGTACTGTGATAAGAACAGCGCAACACAAACATACTTTCTTCCATTATCATAGACCTCCGGACACCACAAAACTGCCACCACTATTGCAGATGACCACGCAAACACACCCTAGTATATGGAACTCAGACAAAAAAAGAAACAACACAGCGAGAGAGAATACTGGGACCAAGCATAGCGACCAAGAGAAACATACCGAAGATGAGAATCATAACACCAATTCAATGACAAATGAATATCATATTCCAACAAAAGATAAACATACCGAAGATGATAATCATAACACCAATTCAATGACAAATGAATATCATATTCCAACAAAAGATGACCCATAAATGAGGCTTTAATGAGTCAAGAACACGTTGGATTGAGGTAGCGTGACTTTCGATTCAAGGGTTGAATAGAAGCACATCCTGATTTATTTAGTTCGAGCATTTCATCAAACGAGTGATATGCATTTCGATCAATGAACCTGTACACATATAAAACTATGATTCAATTTCAGAAAATCACAACAACATCAGCTCACATTAAACACTTCAAAAGAGCTCAAAAGAGCTTCAGTGACAAACTCTTTTCTTACAAACATCAAATAGAGCTCCAGGCCTCTGTTTCATTCATACGCAACAGAAACAGAGCGAACGGATTTTACATTGGTTAATTGGATTTCTAGCCTCGGCCAGTGTGCAGATCAGAGAATGGAGCCCCTAGACGTGTCCGCACTGAAGATGAAACTTCCCGGCCAGAAAACAGGGCAGATAAGAGGAGTTTTGGCGCCGTGGTGGGAGCGATGGAGATCGACAGCCACGGCAGATTTCTGGCGATTGAGAACGACGAAGAAGACCTGTGACTGAGAGAAATCAGTGATAATCTTTTATTAGCTCTCGGCTCCTCGCAAAATCATGCTCTGTTTCCAGGTACACGTGTAATTAAAATCCAGAGAATTGTAATACACGTGCAATTAAAATCAAAGTACAATTTTAAAATTCGGGGGCAGACAACAATTCGTGGCTAATTCGGAGATCGACAACAATTTATTTTTCAGAATCACTCGTCCGAGAAAGCACTCAACGGTCACAACGGTCACAGAGCCCTAATATTTCCTATTTTGAAACTCCCGCATCTCACTTATGATCCGCTCAGAATTCTCATCTTCTTCAAGTAATTCCTAATATTTCCTAATTTGCAATCGCACTAGCTTTCTTCTTCCCCTCCCTCTCACCCCCCTTCTTCGTCTCTCTCTCTCTCTCTCTCTCTCTCTCTCTCTCTGTGGCAAAACCCACGATCATCGTCTCTTCGTCTCTTCGTCTCTTCAGCACTTGGCGATAATGGGGTATCAAAGTTTTCCGGCAGCGACGGTCTATTTTCGGTCTGCAAACCGTCTTTCAAAGGGGGACAGAAAGATGAAGCTCGATTTCTCATCTCTCAATCTCTTGGCAGACGTAGCTTCTTTCATCTCCGAGGGAAAGCTAAGTCTCGGGCCTTCCATCTTTGATCGCGATGGTGAGAAGAAGGTCACCCTCGTGACCACCACCACTTTTGGGCCAATCGGTGTCGGATGGATCGTTCGGAAGAAGAGATCCCCGCGAGCGCAAAGGCCGACATTCCACGCCCAGACGTCAACCCATTCGTCGTTGTCCAAAACAACAAGCAAGAGCCTTCGAGAGCTGTCGCTGAGAACCACAAGAAGAGGTCGCGTACATTTGATTCCTCCGAAACCCAAGAATGGGGAAGAGTTTCCAAGAAACCCAAGAAAACTCCCAAGACGGGTCTCGCGGCTCTAATCGGACCAAGCAAATTGCCGACGAAGTACATGGACAAAATTCAGGAGATGCAAGGTCGGGATATGACGCTCGTGGTGGAGAAGACTCTTACTGCCACGGACATGAGCCGAGGCCAAAGTAGGCTCTCTATACCCAACAAGCAGATAAGGCAAGGTTTCCTGAGCGAAGAAGAGATCCGAATCCTAGATAGGAAGGAGGGCATTAAGGTTTCCCTCATTGAGCCGTGCCTCGAAGTTTCTCACGGGTTGCAACTGAAGAGGTGGAATTACAAGAGCAGAAATTTTTCTTACGTGTTGACGGAGAGGTGGAATGGGGTCGCGCATCCTTACGCGCGGAATGAACTCATGAAGGATGTTGTCATTCAGCTTTGGTCCTTCAGGGTGGATGGCAGCCTTTGGTTTTGCCTCAAGAGAGTTGAAGACCAACAAGGCAATGGAAAGGATGGCTGTGATCTTCCTCCTATTTCGTGAAGAAGTAATTCATGATATTTCTCTACATTCACCCCGGTACATAACTAGTTAGCTTCACTTTTCTTGTACTTTTTTTAAAAATTTCAATGTCTAGGTAATTTCATTCTTTTCTATTATTTCGGGACCACTATTGGTGTCTCGATGAAGTTAGAAGTGATAGGAGCTGGGGTAGTCCTCATAGATCAGCTATGGTCGACCATGATTTTTTGATGAAGTTTTTTGTTGTTCTCGAGTTTTTCTTCTTTTTTTTTGTATTTGTGGTTGCAGTTGGCATTTTATACATTCAAATGAGAAGTGTATATCTATGGAATCACTGAGCATTGGAATGGATATAGACACTAAAGTGTCCATTTTTCCATATTGAGATCCTTATAAAATTTTAACTAATTTTCATATGTTAGTGGATGTCATCACTAAAGAAATGTGCACGGTAAAGAACTCAATGTCATAAAGATGATATTACCTTAATAAAGTTGCCCCTTAATTGAACGAAATAGTGAGTCAATAGGTAAAAAGGGTATTTTTAGGCAATCACCCACCAATAATATGCGCAACAAGAAGATTGACATTGAACAAACCAAGTTTCAAAACTCTGGACCGGCTTATTAAAAGAAATCCATTTGGAATAATACATCCACTCATCAATGGACCCATAAAAATGCACCAACCAAGACAGGCAATATATTATCAAAACACTCATAAATTATGGAAGTATTAACCTTTCACAAACCAAACCACCCAGACAACATACATGAAACATGGCATCAACACGCATAGCCAGCATATTGAAGCCAGCATATACAAACCAAACGCAGTCAATTTAACATCTAGAAGCAGTACTCATAGCCAAGAAATCAACATACATTGAACATGTATCTACAGCACTTATGACCAAGAAATTACCGTATGGCGAGCACGTACTGCAGGTATAGCCCTTAATCCTGCATGTTCAGTAGGCAATGTAAATGATACCGGAAGCATGTGCCATTGTTCCAGGCCTCTAGGTGAAATGCTATGGTACCCACTAAAAAGAAGCCAATCGAGAATGTAGCCCCACTTACTTGGGCCTTGCTCCTGAAAAATAAACTTTGTCAAGTTGCACAGACTTAAGACACCCTTCCGTATACTCAACCAGAATGTCACAATTTCTTAAACATGCACAAATTACTTATGAACTTCATTTAGATGAGAAGCAAGAACCTGGAAGATGAGGGGCTTTGGTGGTCATTACTATTTGATCTGAATCTTATCGAAAATCGATCACATCTAACTCAAGGTAATTGATAACGAGTCACAGCATTCAATAACAAAGTAGAGCAACTCTGTTTCACTCAACTTGACAAACAACTCCAGGCTACTGATTGAAACAAGAAAGGTCTCTGTGGCAATGAAGTAAAAGGCGGGAGCAACGAGGTACTCTGAACAGGAAACATTAAGAGATGGGAATATGAGTACGAAAATAGAACATGAAGCAAAATCGCACATGATCATACGTAAAAGGAGACGTTTGACTTGGGTTATTTGTTGGAATCCGAATGCTCTAACTGAGATGAGCGCATTCCTACAGTTCCTGGCTAAGCATAATTAAATTTCGCAAGGCAACATTACTAATCCTTGTCTTGGATAATTTCACCGAATACCTTCTGTGCGTCGTCTAACACATGGCACCTCCCATACCTTGACACCACTGCATTGAACTCAAACCAGTACTCTCGAACCAATTAGCACCAGCAACCTTATGGACCGAAGAAACAGTGAATCTCGTTTGCGGCTATGAAAAATGAATTCGAAATTCGACACGCGAGTTTAATCGGTAAAGAAACGATTTGATGAGTGTGATAATTGATGGACAAATTCCATCATCGTTGGAACGTCCTAAGGAGCTGGCCGTCTACGAAGATTCTCGACTCTTCTCTCTCTCTCCCCGTATAACACGAAGTGCATACCACCGCGATTGAAATGGAGGCGAAGTTGATTGTCGAAGTCAGCGACGTGAGCCTCTTCGCAGTTCGACGCCAACGGCCGAAGGAACACTCATTCGCGGGCCTCGAGCTTCTGTCTCCGATCTCGAAGAAGCATTTCCACCCGATGAATCCATCGGCCTGCTAGACAACTCTCGATGTTGCTTTCTACACAGCAAACGGAGGTGATTCAGTTCGAGGTAAGGTCTGACCGTCGGAGAACCTGACGGCGGGTAGGGGGAGACATATGAATACTTAGAATCGACGGAAATGTACCTCAGACAAGAGAGGAAATCGAGAGGATCTAGGTTCGAGCTCCTTGCGTCGTCCGTGATCGGAGATGGAAGACCGGCAATGGCCAACTGGCCACCGACGGAGCTGGCGGCCGGCGGCGAAGCTACTGAGGACGTGAAGGGCTCGCGGCGCCCAGAAGAATCCAGAACTTCGTCATTTTTCGGGTTTCTTTTTTGGGCGGGAGATTCGTGGAATGACCGAACGCAAAGGATTGCTTTTATATTTCTCTTATGAAATGACCAAAATGCCCTGCGTTAGAATGACCAAAATCACCAGGGCAAAGGATTCGTCGTGTGTTGGACTGGTGTTGGCAACTGCTCTGAAGATTTTGGCCAACTGGTTAGTAGACTTAGGCTGCGCATGGCAACATTTCTTGGTCGGGGAATAATTTTTTTTCAGAAATAGTTTTTTTCTATTTCTATTCTGGGGAACAATTTCTATGTAAAAAAACATGTTTGGTAACTACACAAAATTTTTACTCTAGAAATAGAAAAAGAATAGAAATGCGTTTGGTAAAAAATAGTTTCTTTTTATATTTATTTGTTTTTTATTTTTTTTCCGGTGGATCGCCGCCACCGCCGAACGCCACCGGCCGGCCGGCGGCGGCGGTCGGTCGACCTCCGGCGGCGGCATTTAGCGGCGATCGGCGGCGACCGGCGGCGGCAACCGGCTGCGGAGACCGGCGGCAACCGGCGACGGCGGCGACGGTGGCGCACGGTCGGCCGGCGGCGGCGGTCGGTCAACCTCTGGCGGCCGGCAAAGAACGGGCGACAGTGGGCGGCGGTCAAGGGCGGTCAATGGCGATCAACAAGAGAAGAATAAAAAAAAAAAAAAATTCACTTATTTCTTAAACTTGTTCCGGGAACAAGAAGCAACTTGTTTTTACTTCTCATTTCTTTTCCAAAACCATTCCCGGGCTAACTTTTTGTTCCCGGGAACAAAAAAAACTAACTTGCCGTTATCAAACAAGTTTCTATTCTTTTTTGTTGGGGAAGAGAATAATATAAATTCTTGGGTGGGGAAGTTTACCATGCGCACCCTTAACTACCCGACACCTGTATTTTCCAAACTATTTTTATCTTCTACTTTTATTTTTTTCTCCTTAATATATATATATATATCTTTTATAGTTATTTTTTTTTGTTAGTAGCTTTCATCTACAGTTCATCTGATAAACTTTACTTTTCTTTCTTAGTTAATTTCATGATTGACAATTGCATATGAAGAATTATCTTACTGACCGCTCTTATGAAATGTTCATTGGTTTGTTGGCAGTTTAAAATTCACTTGATTCGCTGTAATAATTGAAGCCAAATGTTCGCTATGAAGTTGTTGATGTTTGCGCACACCAAATGTTCAATGTTTTGTACGGATGAAATATGTTTTGGTGATATTAGACTCACTTATGCTCAATCCCTGATCACTTTGGTATGTTCGAATGCCATTTTAAGGAGTGAAATTTGGATTGTGGTTGTTGGAATGCGCGCTGGCCAGCACCTGTTAAGCACGACTTTGGTTTGTTTCAATCTCATGGGAGGAAGACATTGGTTGTGTTCATGATGACACATTAATATATTGTTCTTTGCTCATCGTTTTTAGTGTGTTTCAATCTCATGTCCATACTAAATAGCTTAGATTTTACATCAATCTATTATTAAGTCATTGCATTTTCATGGCTTTAGTATGTGGAACATAATCCAAGACCTTGCTTCTCGTGACTGTTTCTTCATTGAATGATGAGTTCTTCATCCTTTTTGTGAGCGAGCCTTGAGATACTTAATCATAAATAAGCATTAAACTTGAATCTTGGCAAGTTCTTGTAAAATTGATGCACTTGTTAAGTTGTGCATGCTGTATACTTACCGAAATTTGAATGCTTACCTTGTTAAGCGTGATTTTACAATGGTGGTTGAATCTCATTTTGATGTTATTTTGACCCATCATACATATACATTCATATAACAGAACGTTACATGGAACTTGTGTTTTTATTCAAATCGTGACATTTTGAAGCTTGAAACACATTGGAAATGATAGATATACTTGCTGTCCAGATTTGTATTAAGTTAAATTGAGTTTCCTATGGTACCATACACATGCCACTGGGGTCACCCAGACATGTTTGTTCATGTGGGGAAGTGGTATTTTGAAGTGTTTCGATGTCCTATCAAGTTGTTTAATTAGAGTATTCCTTTTAGTTTGACTACTCCACGGATGTCTGAGAAAGTGAGTGTCCAAAATGGAGATTCAGAAGATGCGCTTGCAGCTTCTTATTCTAATGTGCT
Organism: Eucalyptus grandis; assembly: GCF_016545825.1. Lineage (NCBI taxonomy): Eukaryota > Viridiplantae > Streptophyta > Magnoliopsida > Myrtales > Myrtaceae > Eucalyptus > Eucalyptus grandis. The sequence goes on from NC_052620.1 coordinate 19,829,978, forward strand.
TCTGATAATCAAGAGAGAGAGTGTGGGTTTTCAGAAGAACAGAGTCTTTTTCATGGGCATTATGGTCAATTAAAACTTGAAAGAATGTGTATGAAGCTATATAAGTTATAGAATCAAAGCCACCCTTTACAATTTTATTTTTTAAAATGTCAGTGTGAGTACATGTGAGGGAGCAAAAAGTTATAGGACACCCTTGAAACCTAATGTGACCTAACCATAAAATTTCAGTGTTATAGAAATTTTTTCCTTTGAATGTAAAATTGTGTGAATATTTATGGAAGAGGAAGGACAACCAATGCAGTTTTCAAGCTTATGGAGTTTAAGCCAATCCTCAGGATTATCACCCTCAGGCTCAAATTTTTTGAAAGGCTGAATTTGGTCCCTGATATATGCTCATTGTGTTTGGTGGAATATTTGAATTTCTTCATATAATGTTATTCCCGTAAGATTAAAGAATTCCTGCTTCCCCCCATGTTGTATTTTTATGTCCGCTAATTCGTGCGATGTGCTTACAACAAATGATAATCAGGAGCAGTTCTTCAAAGAGTCAAGTGAAGGCCATACATGATGAATTAAATGCGAAGGAAGAGGACTTTGAGAGGGAACAAAAGGAGAAGAGGGAGCGATTAAGGCAATCAAATGCTAATACTTCAAGTGCCGAAGATAAGGAGAGGGGCACTGAAAAGCTTTACCGTGCTGTTTCCATTTTGTCTCATCCCTCAATAATTCGGTTTTGGTTCAGGGTGGAGAAAATTGCTGAGTTCGTACAGGTTCAGGAAAAGGAAATGGAGGAATTTGTGGCTAAAAGAGAGGTGCTGGAGAAAGTGCATGAAGACAAGCTGGCGGCGATGAAGAAGAAGCATTGGGATGAGGAAGTGGAGTTGGAGAAGGAGTTGAAGACCTAACTCACTCGACTGATCGAGTCGTACCCCCGCCATTGACTTGGACGAGATGTGGACGTCGCCTCTCTTACATGAGAGGAGAGTGGAGGAGGCCTTCGACTTTTCAATGTGTTATATGGGCTAGACTTGCAGCTATTCTAAACTTGTGCACTGTTTATTAGGTTCATGTTTTTGAGACCATGACTTTGGGCATAAGGGTAGTAGTGTCAAAACTTTTATATGGCGCTTACTTGAGTGCTAAAACTTTTTTTTTCACTTACTTGAATGCCACATAAAAAAGAAAAAAACGATAACTTAAGTGACAATTCCAACCAAATATCCTACATGAAACTTTTTTTTTTACTTTTTTTTTTGGATTTTTTTATTTCCATATGTATTTTGCTTTGTTTTTTTTGTATTTCTTTTCTCTAGGGTTGACGAGGGTCACTAGCGACCCTCGCTGACCACATTCTTACTTTTCTTTCATAGTCGTCAACGTGACTAGTGGCCGCCTCGCCCTCAATCATGAAGACCCTAGGTGATGCCTCGAGGGCCCTTGTCAGCTACTAGGCAACCGTGGGTAACACCGCCCAGAGCAAGCAAGGGCTATTGCGGCCTCGCCAAAGCCTTCGCGGTGAGGGCGGCTAGATCTAGGTGAGGGCTACCTCGCCCTTAGCCACAAAGGCCTTTGGCAAGGCCGAGAGGACCCTCACTAGCGTTGCCTAGAGCAAGCAAGGGTCATCCCGGCCTCTCCAGTGGTTCGCAAGGCATCGACGGCCTCACCCAGGGCCTTCGTGACGAAGGTGACCAGGTCTAGGCAAAGGCCACGATGGCCCTCGTTGGCATTGCCTAGAGCAGGTGAGGGCCGTCGCGGCCTAACCAACAGTCGACAAGGCCTCGATGACCTCGCCTAGGGCCTTCACAAAGAGGGCGGCCATATCTGAGTGAGGGTCACCTTGTCCTCATCGCGAAGGCCTAGGCGAGGCCGTCGGGGCCTCACCAACCCCTGATGACCCATGATAGCCCTTTTCCACTTTGGGCGACGTCGCTCGCAACCACCTAGAGCTAGATGCTACCTAGAGCAACCCCAACAACCTTGCGCAGGGCCTTCATTGCCAAGGGTGGGGCGGTCACGGTCGGCAAGGATCGCCAGTGACCCTCGCTGACCCTAAAGAAAAAAAGGAAAAAGAAAAGTAAAAGAAAAAAATAAAAAGATTCAAAAAAATAATAACAAATAGTAATATTATTAAAATAATATTTTCCAAAGACCATGTTGGACAACCAGCGATCGTGTCAGCTTTTCCGGTTGGGCAAATTGGAAATGACATTCAAATGATCTATTTTTTAAATTTGTGATACTCAAGTGAGTGAAAAAAATTGACACTCAAGTGAGCATCGTACGAAAATATTGGCACTTATACTATACTTACCCCCAATGACTTTGTATGTTGCATGTCACCAAAAAAAAAAAAAAAAGGAGTTTACTTTATACTTTCTAAACGTAAGTGAGCGTGTCGAATAAGTAATATGATTATGAGACAGAATACGTCTCACGGAGATTGATGATTAATACTAATTAAATACTAAAAATGGATTAATTCTAAAATTTATCTAACATGTCATAATAGAATTGAGAATAAATTAAAACTAAAAATCTTAAAAGCAAACTTTGGAAACTAAATGCAATAAATTAATTAGATAAATATGTTAGAGCATCCGATTTCACCATAACCACTATATATAAATTTCATATTGTTACGAGTATAAGAACGATATAAAAAATGTGATAGCGGAATTTCCTAATATATTTACTACCCTATAGCAAACTTACTCAGTTTATTAATCCACCATATTTCTATGTGAATTTAAATAAACATAAGTACATTAAAATCTATGAATGTTCCCCGCTTACAATGAGTCTTATGAATCACCTTATCATCAAAAATTACACAAATAACATGGTATATCTATATCCATATTTAATTCATGGTTATATATTATAAAGAGCAATTGTATGCCACCACTTATCAGTCTTAAACATGCACATTAGATCATTCAAGTGGTGGCCAGTCACTTAAAAGTATTAAACACAATAATATATATAACTCACATAAAATAAAATCATTTACACGTATAAAAATCATAACATTTATATTATCATGGTCAAGCTACATTGTAGCCTAACAGAAGAAAATTAGAACATAATAGAAGAAGAAGCAAAATATAAATTAAACCTAACATCTTGAATCAAGAAACAAAAATTTTGTCATCACTTTTAACTTCTCTTCAAAATATTTGAAAAAACTCGAGAACAATAAAAATTGATCTACAAATAAAAACCTCACTATCCTCCAGGCTTTCAATGTTCTCCTATTTTTTAGGACAAATCCAAGTTCTTATCCCTAGGCGATTGTTTATTTTTTGCATAAAATTATGGAGTAAATCAGAAAATCTTTGATTTGATATCCATCTTCCAATATTTGTAGATAAAATTAGGGAACAAAATTAAAAATCCCCTGATTTGATATTCATCTTCCAATGCTTTCGATTTGAATTCATGATTTTTGCCATTATTTTCCTAATCTTCTCTATATCTAATTATGCTACATAAACAAGAAAAATTCAAATAATTAGAATAAATCTAAATATTTTCTCACATATATTGCATTATTTATTGTCTAAAATAAGTAAAATAACTCTATTTTTATAGAGTTATCACAATGTTTGTCAACAATTTATGGAATGCTTTAAAACTTTTCAAAATCAACTGAAAGGCAATGTATGTAAATGTTTAAGGCTAATAGAGACCAAAATCACCTCGTCTACAAAAACCATCAAAGAATCGTCAATTAGGAAATGGAAGAGAGATATGACATGTTTTAAGCTTTATTAATGTAAGAGGACTTGTGCGTTGTACCGCAAATTTAAAATTCTCAGGAACAATTAGAATTTTAGACGAAGTGATCAATTGTTTTAATTTCTGCAAACAATAACCAATCTATCTCTAGCTTAATCCTAGCGGGCGTGATTGGACAAAGTGAAATAAATTAGTTTTGTTGCAAGAGATTAGGAAACATATGCATGACTGCACATGGCTTTAGATATTGGAGTAAGAAATGAAAGTCGAACTCGAAATATTAAACAAACATAATACACAAACACCTCATATCTTTCTAAGCACGCTAGGAAACGTCTCGTTTGATGGCGCTTTTTCCACAAGGGTAGAAATCTTATTGATTCATCTCAATTTCATTCGTCAAACCCAAGCCGATTGATTTTGAAAGGAATAATTTGTTGGGTGGGGCCCAAGTTTTTTAGTAAAATTCCCCAATTGCCCTTCATTTGGAACTAGGAATGGCACGTGAAGCATTCATGCTTGTCGGAGATCTAGGGCAAATGAGACAATTTCTGCACAATTTAAGGGATAATTTAAAACAAAACGACGTTCCATGTGTACCTTGAGAATCTTCTTCTTCTACTTCTACCCCAACCATGTGCGATTCCGACCTCGGAATCCTCCGCGAGTATGAGCTCCGCCTCCTCCATTGCACCCTTCGTCCTCTCGCTCCTCCTCCTCAAAATCCATCTCCGCCTTCCGTTCCAAACCACCGTCTCCACGCCCTCATCCCCGACCTTCTCCTTTCCATCGAGGCCAGCGAGTATCACGCAGCTCGCTGAAACTCCGATGCCTTCCATCTTAGGGTACGTTTGGTTTGGCTTTGCATATAAGCATTGGGAAAATGCAAATACCTTTGCTCTAAAGCCTACTAAGGAAATACAAATTGCGTTTGGTAAAAAAATTATTTACAAAGCTACTTTATCCTAAATAGTGTTTAGCAAATATTTTTTTACAAAGGGCTTTTGGGTCTAATTTTTTTTAAATAAAAAATGAAAACCCTCTAGCGAAGGACTAAGGCCGCTGGCGAGATCTGGCTAGCATCAGTAGCCGTTGCCTAGGTCGTGCGACCTCAGGCCTTGTCACCGTGGTCATGCAACCCAGGTGGCCCTCCCACGACTTCACCAGCACCTTGCTAGCCTCTCGCTGACCCTTTGCCTACTAGATCAACCCTCATTGGCCGCCCTCATTGACCGCCCTTCCTCAAGAAAAGATGAACAATAACGGGCATAAAACTAGAAAAAAAAATGGTGATGGTAATTTTCAAAGAAATAAATTTAATTTCAACATTTGGCCAAATGCTAAAAGCTCAATGTTAGTCATCTCCCAATGCTAGCATTTGGCCGAAAGCCCCTTGAGATGGGTTGGCAAAACACCCAAGTATTTCTCTAAGATGCTTTTGAGGAAACGTTGAACCAAACGCACCTTTAGACTTCAACCTCTCTACAAGTACCCTCCTCAAGGTCTCTGACTCCACCGAATTAGTTGAGGCTGTCTACTCCGAGTTGATTGATTGAGCCGAGTCATTTCTCGTGAATGTGTCGGACAATGAGGCGGAGATTGGTTCGAGAGTTTTTCTCACCTTATGTGTAGTTGTGGCGGCACTCTTGATCTTCACTTAATGTAACATCACCAGGTGAGTCCCAACGGTTTCTCCTTGCTAATCTAATATGGAGGAGCGCGAACTTATCAGTAGGTAAATTGTCCTAAAGGTTCCTTAATTATGGGTAACCTGCATTTAAAGAATTTGATTTTTCAGTTCTAGGATTGATAAATGTTTGATGCACCGTTGAAGGGATTTCCAAGTTACACTTAGGGGTGATCGGTTCCCAAAAATGGGAATTAGGGACCATAATGGTTAATCCTAGGACTGTGAACCAGATCGCACCATCGGTCTAGTCCAATCCAATGAAATTGGTCACTAGACGGATCATGGTTCAGGCGGTTCCTTTTGTACACCCTTACCTTAGGCAAGCCCAATCTGCTCCACATCGCAGTCTGCAAAAGTAGATGATGTCTCACAGTTATCGAACCCAGCGATGCAATCCCCAACAATGCCGAACAGACATAAAGAGATAGTTGATCAACGAGCTTTGGAGGACGAGTGCGGGCGCTGGAGAAGCAGGAATGGATTCGATTCAAACAATGATGCAACCCATTTTCTGGCGTCACTGTTGGAGCAGAAAGGGAACCCCCTCCAACTTTTTTTTTCCCTCCCTTTTTCAATTTTTTTCCTTTTTATTTTCATATTTCAGTTTGTAATTATCACTGCTAGGGAAGATCAAGGCGAGCCGTGATTCTTGAAGATCAACTCCTTAAGGTTTCATCGTGATTTTTAAAGTTGATTTAAAAATCACCATAATTAATTATAACGGCTATCAATTGTGAAATCAATTTTATTTTTTTTACAAACAAATTTAAAAACGAAGTAAAATTGAAAATTTGAACAAAGAGGAAAATAGAAGCTGATTGTAACCCTTCATGTCGCACTATTCCAAGTCACGGTTCAAGGAGGTCTACAGGCGACAAGATAGCATTTAAGCTTCATAAATAAGGGAGGTGCGATAGCTCCTTCCGATTCTCCCAAATCTGTCAGGAGTGGCAAATTGGCAATATGGATTTTATAGTGAATTATCTAAAAATTGCCACTAGACTTAATTATGAGGTTCACGGCCCATGGGCTCGCCCAAGCCCAAGCCCAAGCCCAAGGTAAGCCACTTGTACTCGAAAGGCACTTCTGGATTAATTGGACAAGGCTAATTAGCTATGAAGCCCGACCCGAGTATTCTGTACACAAAACTCATTCCTATATATTGGGCAAGCGTGGGCAAAAAATTAGGTCCGATCTCTAAGGGCCCAGCCCGAGCCCATCAATTAATCATTCCGGTCGCCACTGACGCCCCCCGCCGCCTCCGCCACGTCGCAGTGAACATTCGCCGTCTCGCAGCGGTGCCAGCACCTGCTGGACATGTCGGTGCTGCACATTTGATTCGCATTATTATTTTCGATTGGTAGTTGCATTTAGCTATCAGTTGGATTTGGTGGATTTGATCTGCGTCATTTCTGGGGTGAAAGATCGAATTTGTGTTCCCGGTATTATGAATTAGAGGTATTTTGAGGGTGGAAAGACTCGTTGTAGTTGACAATTTGTGCCTTCAAGTTTGGATAACTTGGGAGGTAGACGGTATAGATTGAATTTGCGAGAGGTTGGTAAAATTTGTGTTTTTAACGTTTAGGTAGTGTTTTGTCATGCTTTTTAATTGAAGACTGATCCTAGTTTTTCTCAGTGGGAGTTGATTTAGGGGGCACTTTGGTGTTGGTCATTCCGATTTGCTATTGATTGGATTTGGTGGAATTGATCTGCTTCATTTTGGAGGAGAAAGATGAATAGTGTGTTCTGGGTATTCTGACTTCAAGTGGAAGGATTCGATTGGCGTGATGATTTCTGCCTTCAACTTGAATTTCTTGGAGGATGTGGAAAAAATTGGAATTTGTGAGAGACCAGTGAAATTGGTGTTTATTAAGTTTTAAGAATGTGATGCTTTTAGTTGAGCTTGGGGTAAAAAAGAGCCGCCCGAGGTCTCATGACTAGATTCAAAATCTAGTGACTGAAGAAGTTTAATGGTGTGGAAGCATCATGTTGTCTCGGTTTTGTGTTTGCATTTTGTTATCACAAAACAGTCGCTTGTTCTTGACGCAAGACTGACTTCGCGTGATGTAAAAATGCCTTTTTGATATGATTTTACTGTAACAGCGTTCTTGATCTGCTTCTGTATATGATCTTTCTTTCCATTTACACATAGACGCATGAGTTTATTCATGCGGGGCGATTGAAACTGACAATGTAAAGTTAACGGGAGTGAATTGAGAAGCTCCGACTTTCCCTGTGATGATATGTTTACTTCTTTTATGTCCTTTCAGATGTATAGCCTTTTTTTTTAAACAATCTTTGAGTGACAATATTCTTGTCATTTAACTGATTCAAAACCAACCAATGTTTCGCACTAAATTGAGAATAATATAGAAGTGTCAAATGCTTATGCTTTTAAAGATTCAAATTTTGATCCACTGATTACATTGGTTCCTTTGAGAGAGCTTTTGGATATAAAAATTTACTTCCTGCTTAGATTGGATGGTTACTTATTGAACATATTGTTCTAGTTTCTCAATGGAAGGTTACAAACCAAATAGGCATTTGAGACTGCTCCGTAATGATGTTCTTCAGCGTGGTTGATGTACCTGTCTTCTGGCCAGTACTCCTTTCTACTGGGTCATGTTGTTTACACTTACAATGAGGAGACAGATAATGCTTATGGTCAAGTACAAATATGTCCCAATTTCTTTCGGCAAATGGGTATGCTGAACCTTTTTTTCTTTTTTTTTCTGCATGTCTGCTTCTCTGATTTTTTGCTTTGTATATTTATTTTGCCTTTTGACTCTACTTCTTTTTCATCAGCACTATGATGGAAAGAGAGCATCTTCAACTGAGAGTGCGAGCCTTCCGAGGGATTAAATATTTCAAGTACGATCTATCTATAGTTCTTGAGTAGGCTTGTTTTATCCATGGTGTCATGCCAGCTGATGGAGCTTTCTCACAGCAAAAGATTGGCTCAAAAACTATTTTGTCCTGTTGCCTGATTCTCCACCTATCTTAAAGAGATCTTTTAGAAAGCCTACAAAAACCATCATGGAAACTTCTCAAGAGGAGTTTATTAGTTGTAATATTTCTGTCTTAGCTTTAATAAGGGGTAGTCCCAATTTGTTCTAGACGTGGCATTCTTTTTTTTTTTTTTTCTTTTACTGCTGTCATTTTAATATAGCTGAAGTTCTTAGTTCTCTTTTGTTACCTATTATGTGTTTGTCTAAGCTTGTCTTTTATCAACTGTCCCTTACACATTTTAGTTAATGGCCACCGATTTATGAGAGGATGTACTGTTGTAACACGGATTAGTTTCAAAATCCTCTTGGTGCTTGAAGGAGAATGATCATTTGTGTCAGATGTCTGTACTCACAGATTCAGTGAGCAAGGATTCCATAGCATTAATTGGTAATGGTGTTGTTTTAGACGATGACCTTCTGCTGTAAGCTAAGATTGTTTCTGCTCTTGGGTAGACAATGAAAGTGTCAGCCTTGGCCAGCTCAGAGTCCCTCTCTTGTTTGCCTTTCATGAGTTAACATTACATATACTGTCAGCCATAATTTGTTCTAATTTAAGATGAAAAGGGTTACCAGAAAGCTGTTTTAAAAATGGCTGTGGAATTGTTTGGAGGTTTTGAGGTTTATTCTAACGGCACAAGGCTTTTAGGAATTGATAGAACAAATTTATTTGCATACAAACTGTTTGGACATTCCAACAGGATTCGCATCTCAGGCAAAACTGATACTTGGACAAATTGCATTTGTTGTTTCCCCTTCCGTAGCTTGTAACTCTATTTCAATACAAGGAAAAAATAAAAGAAAATGCAACAGATTTTGAATGAAATTTTCTGTGTAAAATCTTTCAGGGGCATGTTCACTGGGAGGAAAACTGAGTGAGAACTGATCTGAAAAACTGCAGAGATCAAGAGCCTGGCCTGTAGTAGGCATAGACCCCATAGAAGGTCTGTGTCAAAGTAATCGCAAGCAAAACAAAAGCAGCAATAACAGAAATGATTGCTTGTGCTTGAGACTGTCTCTCCAGGCATTCCACCTATGGTTGTAGTATCTGTTCACCTCCACAGACAGTGTAGAGAGGTAACTGTCATTGATGTCAAGACCACCTCCTGGCAAAGCCAGTTGAAGAGGTCAGCGACCTCCATGTTGCTCCCAAGCCAATGCTCGATGATCCTGCAGTAGTGAAGGTACCCGAAGTCCTCGGGTGAGTTGATCAAGTTGTCCATGAAGATTACGTACAAGGTGATGTTGTTGCTGCAATCGAAGTGAGACTGCTTGAAGGCTATCAAGTTGAGGAAAAGCGACCTTGTCCCATTGTGGATCAGAAGCCGTGGGATCCAGAGAATCCCATCCTTGAACTGGATGTCTCAGAACCTGTCCATCTTCCTCTTTTTGAACTTGATCTCGGCTTCCCGGAGCTCTGTCATGCAGTGGATGAGCTGCTGCTGCCTCTTTTCGGCAACCTGGTTGGAGTGCAACCATCGCTTGATCCATGTCCTTGGCTCTGGCTTCAGGCCCAAGCGGAGAAGGCTTCGCCAGAACACTTAAAGAGGCAATGGAGCTCGCCCTGGTCAGATAATGGCTCGAAGGTGGTGGTGTAGCCGAGAGACTCCAGCTTGTTGCGGCTAAGCTTGGTCAAAGGCTCATCTGTTGGCATCAGAGGGTCAAAGAACCGGAGCACCAGCTTGGCCACAAAGCCCCTTCTGGTTGGGGTCGCCAAGCTGGAGGCTGAGCAGCTGGTCTAGTATGAAAAGAGGGATCTGATTCTCGAGCATGATCATGTGCCACTGGATTGTGTGCATCAATCCCGGTATTGAGAAGACGGGGTCATTGTGAGGGTAGCTGAGTTCCTTGAACCCTGAGCAATTCCCCTGAACAACTCGATCGCAAAACACCCATCAAGAACCATCATCTCCACAAACTCGTTACTGCTCATGGATATCGTCCCCTCGTAGCAGGCACGAGTTTTCTCCTCGATTTCCTTCACCGCGTCTAGATGGAGGCTTATCTCATGACCAGTGCATCTGAGGATGTGGTGGAGGACTTGTGCCGGTCCATCTGGCCGAGTCGCTTCTTACCGTGGTGATATGGCCCAAGGGAGACAATCTGGGGATGTAGGCCATGTCCTCACCATCCTTGAGATATTGCGGGATTGGATAAATGGAGAGTTTTGCCCATGAGCAGGCCTTGTCGTCCTGGCAAGCTTGCTCAAGCTTCTCTGATGGAGATGACCCATTCGGACTCAGGCAGCCTCATCGGACTCAGGCAGCCTCAGCTCATCTTCTGAGATGTTTTCGCCCCCTTTGTTCTCGACCACAACCTGGAGGGCCTCGGATGGTTCTTGCTGTAGCTTGAGAACCTGGTGTTCCTGAGGCTGTTGATCTATTATGTCCGTGGATGCATTAGAGGTTGATTTCTTGGGGAGTCCAGATTCCTGCCTTTGCTCGCCTTTGCCTGTCTTTGGGTTTTGATATTTGAATTGATGCAGCTCATCAGATAAAGGAATTCAGTTTTCAATCGAAATCCAATAGTCAATTCCTCAGTTTTTGTTATCTGAGTTCGTGAAAGCCACCATCTCTCTCATGCGTCGATATGCTCTGTGGGTCCGCCCTTATGGTGGTATAATAGTGATAATTGGTATTAATTTGACCGAATGCCTAATGGAAATTACAAAATTTATTTATTTCACACAAATGTCTACAATTAGCTACATTGTAAGGTAACTAAGATTTTTATTTTCTTACACATATGTCAGAGTTGCATTTCATGGATGTGCTCCTTAGAAAGCGAGGTTGCAAATATTGATTTTCGATCAATATTTAGGGTAGGACTTACACTTTAAATGTTCATTGATGATTAGGTCTTGATACTTGATTTGGTGATGATTAGCATGTAAATGTCATTTCCGAACTGATTGCATATTATTGATGATAGGATGACCTTGACGTCAAAATTCTGTGACGTGATCAACTAGAGAATGCAAGTAATTGTCATTAGCTTCGACTGGACATATTATGCATCATCATGTGACGTCATTTGCATGCTGAAATCATGTTGCAATCTTGGACTTGAAATCGGAACCCTCTCGCTTGGGGTTTTCTCTCTACGCAATGTAGAGTGTATCTACCGCCATGGTAGTTTCTTCCCCAGGCTTTTCTAACTGGTTTTATTACACTGAGAGTTTGTGAAGTCACCATATCTACCTGTACTTTCTGCTTTCCTTCTAACCCACTCCACCCCTTCATTCTCTACTACATCCGTCCTTTACCCACACCCCTCCTCCATTTGCATGTCACGATCGGCCCACCTTTCCTTGAATTTTCCCTCGAAATTCCCTTGAGTCGCTTTCAGCTGATCGATAACTCTCACAAGGCTCTGGACGATCTCTGTTCTCTGTTTCTGGGTATCTTGTGGAGGATTTCTCTCATTGCTCAACCTCTTACTCTGAAATGGACCACCCACTGCCGCAGATGAAGCCCGCTTGGCAGCCTTATGCAATCGCATGGGTCGCTTGTGGTCCGAACAGCAAATTGAGATATGGGATGAGGCCGCACCTAGTGAAAAAATCGCAGAATGTAAGTTAACTCTGGTTGGTAAGCTTCACAATAACCCCTCAGTTAATTTTCAAGCTCTCCAAACTATTATGAAAAAGGCTTGGTGCACTGATTTAGTGGAATTCTCACAAGGCGACTCTGGTTTGTACATTATAAAGTTCAAATCTGATGATGTCAGACAGAGAGTTCTAGAAAACAGACCTTGGTTGTTTGCAAATCATCTGTTTATTTTAAAGCCTTGGATGGCTAACACGCCGCTGTATTGCTATGACTTTAACACTTGTGAGTTCTGGGTCCATGTTGTCGGCTTGCCTTTAGAGCGTTGTACAGATACTTTAATTCATCGGGCTGCAGGTCATATTGGAAAGGTTATAGAAGTGAACATAGAGAGTAAAGATGGATTACCGCTTCGAGCAAGGAGGGCAAGGGTGGAATTGGACCTTCAACGTGCGCTGAAAACAGGGCTTCTCCTTAAGATTGAAGGCAAGAATCTTTGGTTGGACTTTAGATATGAACGTTTAGCTCACTATTGCTATTCCTGCGGTATACTGGGTCACTATGCAACGAATTGTCAAACTTTTCCATGTGATGAAAATAAATTAGATGATATCAGTTTTTTATATGGCTCTTGGTTAAGAGCAGAGGTACGAACACATAGCCCATTCTGGCGCACCTTTTATGATGAAGAGATTATTCCTAAGACCCCTCAACCTTCTCTGGAGATTATTCCTATTCCGGACTCTGTACATGATGCACCTGACATTTCAGTACAAAAAAACAAAGGTAAACAAACTATGGACGCCTCAATAGATGATCCTACTATCGCAACATCAAGCCAAGTTAATCATGAGCTGCAAAATCAGGACCGGCAACTTATAATAGTTGATAACTTAGTCGCTAGCTCCTCTCAGTTAAAAAAAAAAAAAGATCAAACATTCTCGTCTTAATGCAAGATCCCCTCTTAAGAAGGCCAAATGACATCTTCCTTATGAAATTCGGTTTTAGCTTCAGGAACATTTTGATGAATTAGCTCTACAAGACACTCCTATTACTGAGGCAGATACTCCTGCATGTTGGGCCCTGGTGGCTAGCCCTAAAAAGACACCAGGTGAACAATGAGACTTATAAGTTGGAACTGTCAGGGGTTGGGCAACCCCCTGATAGTTCAAGCGTTAAGGGTCTTAGTGACCCGGAGAAGCCCGATATCTTATTTTTGATGGAAACCAAAAATCAGACTCAGAAGCTCATGGACCTTCGACGAAAACTCAAATTCTCAGCAAGTTACATTCAAAATCCAGTAGGATTGGCAGGAGGTTTAGCCCTTTTTTGGACTGATAAAGTTTCTTTGAAAGTAACTTATCAATCTTCAGACATGTTGGATTCTATTTGTACTGACCTGGATTCTGGCATCATCATGCGCCTTTCCTGCTTACACGCTCCAGCGAGTTTTCATCTCCGGCAGCACCTGTGGACAGCTTTACGACAAATAAGTAACTTTAATACCCTTCCTTGGCTATGCATAGGGGATTACAATGAAGTGCTCTATCCATGGGAGAAAGTTGGAAAACGTCCTGCCGAGTCTCACAGAATGCTTTCTTTTCGCAATCTACTCAATGCTTGTTATCTTATGGATCTCCGCAGCAAGGGCTGTGCTTTTACATGGACAAATAATAGACATGGGGATGATATTGTTAAGGAACGGTTAGATAGAATGCTATGCACAAAGGATTGGAGATTAGCTTACCCTCTTGCCGAAGTTCTCGCTCTTCCAACCTTGGGATCAGACCACAGCCCCCTTCTCTTATACACTGAAGCACTATCATACTGTAAAAGGCAGAAATCTTTCTACTTTGAGGCCTTTTGGCTTCAGGATATGGAGTGCCGAGAAGTCATTTCTGCTTCATGGGCATCTTCTCAGCTAGGAGAGGTGACACTCCCCCAAAAACTGCACTCTGTTTCTGTTGCATTATCCAAATGGAGTCGTTCCAAATTCAAGAATGCACGCACTCAGATTCATACTCTCAAAAATCAGCTTCAGTCTCTTACTAATCAAACCTTTTCGCACTCTAATACTGATGTGATATCGGACCTGAAAGCAAAAATACACGGCTTATGGCAGCAGGAGGAAAAATTTTGGGCAATGCGATCTCGAGTCAATTGGCTTAAATGGGGGGACAGGAACACCAAATTTTTTCATGCCACTACGATTCAAAGACGTCAACAAAACAAGATTAGAATGCTTCAGGATGATCAGCAAAATTGGATACGGGACCCTACTATTCTGAAAGAGATGACTTTTAACTATTTTCAGCAGCTATATTCTTCTGCAGGGTATAGAGACTATGGCCCGACACTTAATCTTTGTAAACAAGTTGTGACGCCGGAAATAAATGATAGTCTAGTAGCTGCAATTACCTGTGAGGAGGTCCAGACCGCGGTATTCCAATTAGGAGAGACCAAGGCACCCGGTCCTGACGAATTGAATGGTCAATTCTATCGTGCCCATTGGAATATCCTACAAGATGATATAATCTCAGCTGTGAAACAATTTTTTCAGACAGGGATCTTATTACCGGAATACAATCGCACCTCTATTTCCTTAATTCCTAAGATTCCTCATCCAGAAAGATTGGACCAGTTTCGTCCTATCAGCCTCTGCAATTTTATTTATAAGGTAATTTCTAAGATTCTTGCTAACCGTCTTAAACCCTAGCTGCACAGTTGATAGCACCAGAACAGATTGCTTTTGTTGAAGGTCGGCAAATCCAGGACAATATAATTGTCGTTCAAGAGGTTTTACATCAGATCAGAATCAGAAAACAGAAAAAAGAATTTTCATGATGTGCTTAAGCTATATATGCAGAAGGCTTATGACCGGGTCGAACGGAATTTTCTTAGAGATTATCTCCTAAAGCTTGGATTTCATACGAAATGGGTGCACTGGATATTCCAATGTGTTTCTACGGTTTCTTATAGTGTCAAATTCAATGGCGAATTTCTACCCTTTTTCCATCCTACGAGAGGTCTCAGACAAGGCGATCCTTTATCACCATACCTCTTCATCCTGATGGCTAATGCCTTAACGACTCTTATCAATAATGCAGTGGACATTGGCAACCTCAAAGGTATTAAACTTAACCGGTGGTGTCCTACTCTCTCCCATTTATTTTTCGCAGATGATGCCATCTTTTTTCTTGATGCGAAGCTTATTGAATGTCAGAACTTAGCTGCTATAATTAATGAGTATTGCCTAGCTACAGGACAGGCCATTAACCAAAATAAATCAGGTTTATTATGTAGCCCAGATTGTCCTAGCAGCTTGAAAGAAAATCTTGCCAGAGTACTTAGAGTTCCTTTACTACAAAAAACTAGCAGATATCTCGGTATATCCTCAGATTGGGGCAAATCTAAACGGGAGATGTTTTCTTGGCTTATGGGTCGAGTGCATTCAAAACTTGAAAGTTGGAAAGAAAAACTTATTTCAAAAGGAGGCAAGGAGGTTCTTATTAAAACCATTGTGCAAGCAATTCCTCATTATGCAATGTCGATTTTCAAAATCCGCTATTTGTAAAGTCATAGAAAGAAAATAGCTAAATTCCGTGGCTGACGATACAGCAAGAAAGGCATCCATTGGAAGAACTGGATTGCATTAAGAGTAGGAAAGATAAAGGGGGATTATGATTCCGTGATCTTATGGTTTTTAACAGAGCACTACTGGGTAAACAAGCTTGGCGTCTAGCCCAAGATCCTACTTCATTGTACAGCAGACTATTAAAAAGTATATATTTTCCATCTCATGATTTTTGGCATGCCTCTAAAGGTGCTAGGCCCTCTTGGGTTTGGCAAAGCTTATTACTAGGCCGAGAATCTATTGCATATAAGGTTTTATGGTCTGTTGGAAATGGTACACACATAAGGATTAGTGAGGATCGTTGGTTACCTTGCGGTGTTATTGGAGGCCCTGCTCCTAGGGATGAACCAGAAATGGTTGCAGGCTTTATATCAATAGATTCTAACTCCTGGGATATTTCACTTTTGAATCAGCATTTTGATAGCCAAACAGTTGATGAAATCCTATCTATTCCTATTCGACCTCACTGCACCCAAGATAAACTTATCTGGAGAGGAACACAAAATGGAACTTTTACATTGAAGAACTGCTACAACCAGCTTAGAGCTCTGCAAAAAAGTACTATCACTAATCAAGCCTCTTCATCTTTTCAGCCACCCCGCCGATTATGGAATGCAATCTGGAAGCTACACAATATGCCTAAACTCAGGTCATTTCTCTGGTCTCTCTATAATAATGCTTTGGCGACTAGAGAAAATCTCTATAAACGACACATCTTGACAACCCCAGCTTGCTGTATATGTGCTAATCAAGTACCCGAAACCCCAGAACACCTATTTTTGTTCTGCCCATGGACACGTGATGTTTGGAAGCATCCAGAATTAGCTATAAAGAGCCTTATTATGGCTGTGCATCGCATAGAAATCTGGCTACTTCAATTTATTGATAGTATAGGTGACTTACCGACTCTTGAAACGATCACTTCTGTCCTTTGGCACATATGGAAAGCCCATAATGCTTTTCTTTTCCGTAAACAGCAGCCGAAGGCTGACCGAGTTGTGCAGGTGGCGATTACAAAAGCCCAATCCAAGTGTATTTTTAATACTCCAGTGTCGCGGTCTGGTTCAAAACAGGGCATTTTCAATCATAGATGGAATCCACCGGACAAAGATGTTTTAAAAGTTAACATTGATGCAGCTTACCACCCATCCAACCCCGACGCCTCGATGGCTTGTGTCTGTAGAGATTCATCTGGCCGTTTGATCGATGGTTTTGTGCAGTCTGCTCGCGCCTCCTCGGCCCTGCAAGCTGAGACAATCGCCCTAAATCTCACCCTGCATTTTCTGCTTCAGAGAAGACGACAGACGGACAAGATCGTGGTGGAATCCGACTGTTTACTCCTTGTGGAAGCTATTCGAGATCCTGCCCGACGACCATGGACACTCAGACCACTCCTCGAAGAAACTTGGGCGTTGCTCAGTCGGTGCCCTAATTTCTTTCTAGTTCATTGCCCTAGAGAAGCTAACGTTTTTGCGGATAGAGTGGCGAAGGCCCATCGGGCCTTCTTACCCCTCCGAATTGGGTTCTTTAGCCCCCTCCCGTTTTGCAAGATCTTCTCGTGATTCGAACTTAATGTAACTGCTTTGCTGCGATCTTAATTTAAGCGATGTTTTTGACCAAAAAAAAAAAAATCTTGGACTTGAAATCTGAACTCTGAATATGCTCTGTTTTGTCAAACCTTGCTGCCTTGTTCATTTTTTAGGATTTTTTTGTGATGCGATTTTGGAGTCAATATCTATGAAATTTGTTCTTCATGTCCAGATCTAGTTCACAAAAAAATTCGTAAAAAATGAAGGTTATTTGGTAGGTACGATCGTTCTTTAATTGAACGTTTTTGTTTTTGAAAATCTGACTTCCAGTCTGACCTTACGTGTTCTTCGATTTTTATAAAATTGTGTTTGTCTTACTTTTGGCTTGTCAACCTTTGTGAACCATCCTTTTCTCTCTCGACATGCAGAGTCTTTCTCTACCAACAATGGTAGCTTATTTCATCGCATCTATTCTTGAACCCTAATTGTCACTCCTAAACCCATCTCTTTCCTGTGCGACCTTGCAATTGTGGTTCTGTTTCTTCTGCTTTGTTGGGTCCCTTGGTGTGTTCTTCGCAGCTTTCCCCCCAAGTTCTCCGATGGATTTTCGTATACCAAATTGACTTTCCCAGCTTTGTCTTTAGAATCCTCTCAGCCCAACCCCAATTCCTGCTGCGTTACATCTCACATGGTGTTCCTTTGCTCCTGTCAATCATCTTGGTCATCAATTACACTTGTTTCTTTCCTTTGCACTAAGGATCGCTACCTGTTTGTTGAATTACCGCAATGTCTATCTCAGCTACGTTACTTCTCTATCCATCACATAGCTAGTACCATAACCTTATTTGCATGTTGACTCCAGCTCTTACCTCCTCTGATTTACGAATTGAGACCTCCATCATGGACTATTCTCACACGAGGGATGAGCAAGTGCGACTTGCAGCCCTCTGTACCAGATTGGGTAGATTATGGTCAGAGCAGGACATCGATTCATGGGATGAATCGCACCCCTGGAAAAAATTGCAGAATGTTAGAGGATATTAGTTGGTAAGGTATTCTCAACCTCTCCTATTAATTTACCAGCATTCCAGAGTACCATGCAAAACATTTGGCGCACCAATCAAGTGGAAATTACTCAGAATGAAATGGATATATATGTGGCGACGTTCAAGTTAGAGAGTGATAAAAGGAGAGTAGAAGCAGGAGGACCCTGGAGATTCTCTAATAATTTGGTGATCTTTCAATCTTGGAAGCCGAATACTCCATTCCACTGTTATGATTTTTCTAAATGTACATTCTGGGTTCATGTATTCGGACTTCCCCTAGAATGGTATACAACTCAGATGTTAAACAGAGCTGTCATAAGTATTGGAAGAATGCTGGACGTTCAGTGTGATAACAAAGAAGGGACAACTTCGAAAGTGGGTCGTGTTAGGGTGGAAATTAACCTCAATGATCCCTTAAAAGCTGGCCAACTCATTAGAATTGCAGGCAAAGCACTATGGTTAGATTTTAAATATGAACGGCTTCCACATTTTTGTTATTCATGTGGACATTTGGGTCATTATGCCATGTACTGTCAGACCATACCTTTTACTGACGCCAAAATGGAAGGAAAGGAGAAGATGGCCTTTGGTCCCTGGTTGCGAGCTGAAGTTAAAGAGCATAGTCCGTGACCGGAAGGCTTTCTATGAAGGCACCCCTCCTCTCAAGAATCTGATGAAGTTATCCCAGAAACTCCTCCCTTTCTCACATCTAAAGTTCTTGCTCTACCTCCTCCTGAGGAAGTCACCTCTAAGGAAGATCATCCGGTAGTCGCTGAACGCAGGGGTGTTATTACTACTGATAAGATTCCGCTCTCATTAAAACAAAAAGGTATCCAATCAGTTTCTCATGGAAAGGCATCTAGTAACTCGATTACAGTAATGGACACAAATGTGACAATGTACCATAATTTACCTAATCGAGAAACAGGGCAGGGTACAAAACCGAAACAGGATTTTATAGCTCTTCCTATTCCATTGACAGCATCGGCAGGAGGAGTACCAAACCCGGTCCCTGATATTGGGGCATATGCGTGGAAAGGAAATCAGGTCCTCTTACCTAATGAGTCTCTGAAAAATCCGACCAGTATGCAACAGGACTCTATCATTCTCCATACTTCGCCAGTAATTCCACTTCTGGAAAACACTCATGCTAGGTCTCTGCTCCAAAACATGGTAACAACAGGACAACCTATAACTCATACACAACAGCTTATTTCCACGGATCAACAAAGGGTGTCATCTTCTCTGAAGCACAAGAAAAATTCCAGACTATCTACCAGACTAGGGACGGCTAAGAAACTGAAAAGGTATAATCCATATGACTCTCATACCTCTGCAATTGAAGAGCTGAATGAAGCATCCCTTCTAGAAACTCCTATTCAAGCTGCTGAAAATGCTGACCAGTGGGTTGAGGTGGCTTACCCCAAAAAGCCACCGTCTGATAAATGAAGCTCATTCTTTGGAACCTGTTGGGGACTAGGCTCTCCTGACGCGTTCAAGCTCTCAAGGCCCTAGTGGTCAAAGAGAAGCCCGATTTGATCTTTTTGATGGAAACGAAAAACAGGGAGGCGGTAGTAACTAAAATTCAGCGAAGACTCAAGTATCCTAATTCTTATATTATCAATCCTACAGGCATGTCAGGGGGTCTGGCAATGTTTTGGAGTTCTAATATTAATATCACTGTGGAATTTGCGAATCAGAATATGATCGATACCTTTTGTTTGGAGAATAGCAAGCAACTCTTGATGAAAATCACATGTGTTTATGCGCCATCAATTTTCATGATCGCCAACTTCTTTGGAGAGCTCTTTCTCAGCTTTCACATATTAATAATCTCCTTGGCCGTGTGTTGGTGATTTTAACGACATCCTCTACAATCGGGAAAAAGAGGTAAGAGGTCGGCGGACTCACTTCGCATGCATTATTTCGTAGAGATGCTTCATGATTCAGTAAAACTTATGGATCTTGAGAGTAAAGGTTGTGCATTTACGGATGAACAAAGCCGACGGGGGTGAGGACTTGGTGAAAGAACGGTTGGACGGGGCTCTTTGCACTCTAGATTGGCGACTCATTTTCCCTGCAGGCGGAGGTTTTAGTGTTACCTCGCCGTTGGTTCCCGATCACGACCCCCGGTCTTATCTACGAGAGGCTAAACGGCCACGATCGAACAAACCTTTTGTCTTTGAGGCCTATTGGTTAAATCACCCGGACTGCTGCAGCATTGTTACTGCAGCTTAGGCTTCAGCTCCAAGTGCAAATATTAATCTGCCACAGAAAATCAAACTAGTAAGTGCTGCTTTAAGTAGGTGGAGTCGCACCGAGTTTTTAAATGCACAGTCACACATAGCAGATTTACGGCAGAAAATCGCAGCAATCGACAAATCACAGCCAAGATGGATATAATTTTCACAAAGCTTTTCGGTTAAGGCGAGAATTACAACGTGCATGGCAGGAGGAGCGATTGGGCAATGCGGTCTCGATTACAATGGCTAAAGTGGGGAGATCACAACACACGTTTCTTTCATGCTACAACTATTCGCCGACAGAGAAATAAAATCAGTTTATTACAAGATCATCAACGCAATGGGTAAGAGATGAAGTGCTCTTAAGGAAATGACTTTAGATTTCTTCTCTAATCTCTATACGATTTACGGGTGCAGGAATTATAACCCAATTCTGAATCAATGCTTGTCCATCGTTACACCGTAGATGAATGAGAGGTTGGCTGAACTAATGATGGAGGAAATCCAACGGCTGCTTTTCACTGGGCAAAACAAAAGCCCCGAGTGCCCCGATGGGTTGAATGGCCTTTTCTATCAATCTCACTGGGATATCATTAAGCAGGACCTTTTTCTGTCTATCCAAAATTTCTTTCAAACTGGAATATTGCCTTCTGACCTAAATAAGACAATCCTATCCCTTATTCCCAAAGTCCCAAACCCCGAAAGCCTTGACCAATTTCGACCTATTAGTTTATGCAACTATGCGTACAAAATCATATCCAAAATCCTTGCTAATCGACTTAAACCCTTCCCCGCCCGTCTTAATATCCCTGCACGCAGTGCATTTGTGGGTGGCCGCCGATACGGGACAACATACTTATTGTACAAGAGGTGCTACATCATATTAACACAGGACAGCGCAAAAAGAAATTTCAAGCGTTACTCAAGATTGACATGAAAAAGGCTTATGACCGAGTGGAGTGGGATTTCCTTAATGATTATCTTATTAAGCTGGGATTTCATTCTACTTGGGTTAGATGGGTAATGCAATGTATCTCCACTATCAAGATTAGTGTTAAATTTAATGGTGAACAGCTTCAATATTTTCAACCATCTCGCGGCCTACGTCAAGGTGATCCCCTATCTCCCTATATTTTCATTCTCATGGTCAATCTATTATCAACTCTTATTCATCAAGCGATTGACATGGGACAGCTAAAAGGAATCCGGTTAAACAGGTGGTGTCCTACTCTTTCCCACCTTTTCTTTGCAGATGATGCAATCTTTTTTTCTTAGATGGGATTGTTATAGAATGCCGAATTTATCCAATATCTTGAATCAATACTGTCTTGCTACTGGTCAAGAAATTAATAGAAATAAATCCGGTCTTTTTCTAAGTAAAGACTGTCCGACTAGTCTGAAGGATAATCTGGCACAACAATTTCGAATACCAGTACTTCACAAGTCTGGCAGATATCTTGGAATCCCATCTGATTGGGGTCGTTCGAAGAGAGATATGTTTTCTTGGATCCTAGAGAGAGTGAATTCTAAGCTAGATGGGTGGAAAGAACATCTTATGTCGAAAGGGGGAAAAGAGATTTTGATCAAAAGTGTTATTCAAGCTATTCCTCAATATGCAATGTCTATCTTTAAAATTCCTATGTCTATATGTCGGGCAATTGAACAGAAGATTGCGAGGTTTTGGTGGCAAACTGATAGTCGAAAGCGGGGTGTTCATTGGAAGGGTTGGGAGCTATTAAAGAAAGGGAAGGATCAAGGGGGTCTAGGATTTAGGGACCTTATTGCATCTAACAGAGCTTTGCTTGGTAAACAGGCATGGAGACTACTTCAACCTCCTTTATCTTTATGCAGTCAGCTTTTCAAAGGCCTTTATTTCCATGCCCTAGACTTTATACATGCTAAAAAAGGCCCCCGCCCATCGTGGGGTTGGCAAAGCTTGCTTCTAGGGAGGGATTCTATTCGCCTAAACCGCAATGGTCGAGGGGGATGGGTCTCAAATCCGTATCAGAGAGGACTGTTGGCTGCCTAGAGGAATTTTAGGAGGCCCTATCACCAGAGAAGAGCCACAAATGGTGGCAGACCTATTGCTACCTGGTCAGAACAAATGGAATGAAGATTTGCTTCATCAGTTTTTTGATGAAGACCTTATCAAGGACATTCTCAACATACCGGTGTGCCCAACTTATGCAGACGATAAGCTTATTTGGACAGGGACTACTAATGGTCAATTAACCGTGAAGAGTGCATATCAGCAAATTCATCAAATGACATACACATTCAGGGAAAGCAGACCATCCTCTTCTTTCCAACTACCTTTAACCCTATGGAAGCAAATTTGGAAACTCCATATCCCACCTAAGATTAGGTTCTTCCTTTGGTCCATTGTTCAAAATGCTCCCATCAAAGGTTAATCTATTCCTGAGACATATTAGTGCAGATCCTA